>NC_056732.1:1385543211-1385645711 GCF_019279795.1 Protopterus annectens
GTGTGGATTTATTGTGATTTTCCTGTTTTGTCTCTCCACACCCTTTTTTCCTCTGAGTTTCTTATTTTGCTTATGTATTTCTTTCTCCTTTTTTGTTTTGTTTCTCTCCCATTTATTTTCCTTTTTGTACAGGTTCAAATCCCTCAGGAGCAGACCAGGCATGTACCTCCCAGGCTAGGGACAGATCACCCTCTGCCTGTCCAGGGATGTACTCGCAGGGTTGGAGTGGAGGCTCTTGTACTGCAGGCACGTAGGCATGTGGCGGCCTGGCAAGCCTCATAGAAAGGGGGTTAAGGAGCTTAGCTGAGGTAATGGACAGTTGAATTCAACCAGTCAAAATCTCTCTTCAGTGTGTAGAAGACATGCTCTCCCAGTTGGTGCTGACCACTGCACCAGCACAGACCCCTACCCCCTCAACATAGGAGTCCTTCACTGAAATATCATCAGGCAGTGGACATGTTTGAGGCTGTGTAAACTGGGATTCCAAATAGTGCTTCCTCAGCCTTCTTCCCTTAACCTTTCATCTACAACTTCTTCCCTATTTCTCACCCACACTATCTTCCCATAAAAAACTTGAAAAAAAAAACTGGGGGGGGGGTCTATCCCCTGACAAAAACATAGTGTCCATCCTCTCCCTCCTCCAACACAAACCCTCTTGATGTTTCCCTTGTGTGTTACCCTCTTTGTTTTGTTTGCCCTTTTTCAATCTTTCCTATAACCCCCCCTTTCTATTTTTAATGAACCCATCAGGGTAGCCACAAAAACATACCCCTATATAAACACATTATAAACTCCTTTTCTTAAAAAAACCCTTTTAAGTGGTGTGCATTATGCAGCTTTCCTAAATCGCTTTAAGTGTGACTGTGCTCAGCCACAGCCTCAGCATGTGATCAATGAAAAAAGTAACATCAACCCTCATATTTTGTGAAGTAATTCACAAGTTCATAATGCCAAACTTTATACAACTTACCCTTTTGTGAAAAGTAAGCATGTTTAAAAAAATACTTTGCTTTTCTGCATTCACCACAAATGCCTTTTGCTGACCATAGTTGCATGTCCATGTAGCTCTACTATTCACTGATAACCGTAACACATTTGCAAAACCCAGACTATGAATGTTGGTCATTTTCTGGAAGTCCAGATGATGAAAAAAGGGTTTCATTACCAGTTCAAGCTTATTAGACTTAGGTTGATGAAATGTATGACTCACAGGATCTGATGCACAGATCTAACAGAATGACTGCTTCTACTCACCATAGAAAACTCATGTTAGAAAAAATACATAGTTTCATAGTTTCATAGTGGGAATTTTCAAATGTAAGAAAAACGTACATGACATTTTAGCCAGAAATGTCAAACTGCAATGAGCAACTGTAATGAGATGATGGACAAAAAAAACTGTTACACTTGTATCTCATATCACAAAAGCAACTCAAAGATATCATGATTCCTTATTGACCATGGAGTGATATCTTTTCAGATCTGTTTCAGCTTAGTGACAGTCATTATCTTATTTGACTAATTACTGTTTTATGCAGCCTGGAGGGGATTAAATTCAAAGATGTATCCTCATAAACTTTCACAGATGTCTTTTTTTTCATGCAATGGTATTCCAGATGCACTTGTGATGGATAATGGTCCACATTATGTGAACTGAGACTTTGTAACTATTTTAACAGAAATGGAAATTTAAAATGTAATTAAAATTTTAGGTATGGCATCCAGATCCAGGGATATAACTGTACCAGTGTACTCAGCACTTATTAGGCCAGTCAATGAGTATAATATCCCTTCGTGTATATACCTGTCCAAACATATGAAACAACTGGAATGACCACAATGTTTTCTCACTAAAAAAAGCAAGGGTCTAAACTGTAAAAACTGTGCAGGCCATCTCAAGGTCATGTCCCTCTTTTCAGTATTATAAAGGCTACCGAGAGGTGAACTCTGCCTTTCTTATAGATCTTCGACAGACTATTTTATTTCAGACGTATTACACATTCACAAGTCCAGTGGCATTATAACACCTGCTCAAGGGACCTCAATCTCTTTTTCAAAATAGATAGAACATGTTGGAAGGATAGGATTACATCACAGAGAACACTTCTTCTGTGGAACCATCTTCCACTCCAGAGCTGATCTTGTCTCCTGAACCTGATTGACTTCTTTGAATCAGCCTCCAGAGCTGTGGACGAGGGTAAGGCAGTCCACACAGCCTATCTGGACCTTGCCAAGGCCTTTGACACCATCCCCCACTCTGGAATCATAGATAAACTTACTAAGCTGGGCATTAACCCCTATGTCACTCAATGGGTTGCCAACTGGCTTACTGACAGAACCCACACTGTAAAAGTAGCTGACTCCAAATCCATCTTCAGACAAGTGACAAGTGGAGTACCTCAGGGTTCAGTCCTGGGACCACTGTTGTTTGGCATCTACTTCTCTGAAGTACAGGCCAACACTAAAGGACTCTGGCTAACAAAGTTCGCAGATGACTGCAAACTGGGAGCCATTATTGAATCCCCAAATGATGTGGATATTTTACAAAAGGGCCTTACAGAAACAGATGCTTGGTGCCAAAGCCATGGGCTCAAACTCAGTGCCAAGAAAAAACACATACCCATGAATTACCACATAGGTGGCAGTACACTAAACACCGAAAGTGTGATAAAAGACTTAGGGACACAGGTGAACAGTGGTCTCACCTTCGTTAACCACATCGCCACAACAGTCAGGAAATCCTTCTATGTGGCACATCTCATCACTAAGGGCTTTTCATCCAGAAAAAAAGGAGGTTATTGTCCCACTGTACTCATCCCTCATTAGACCCATTATAGAATACAATGCCCCATTTGGTATGTACCTCTCAAGACATCTGCAACAACTGGAAAGGCGGCAGAAATACCTCACTAAAAGAATCACAGACCTAAAGCAGATGCCCTATGCTGACCATCTAAAAAAACTCCAGCTATATTCTGTTGCATATCGTCTACTCAGAGGCGATCTCTGCTTAACATACAAGGCCATGTCAAACCCAGAGCTGTTGGACATGCTACATTTAAAGAAATCCCAATCCCTCAGAGCCACATGCACCAGGGATCTAAACCTTGTCATCACAATAAACAAAACATGCTGGAGAGATAGGTTTCTGACCCACAGACTCCCCAGACTCTGGAATAGACTGCCCATACATGTCAAGCAGTGCGCCTCTTTGGCCCTCTTCGAAAGGAGCCTTGACAATTGGATGGGAGATAGGAAATTCACCCCAGGGATCACATCAGTTGCCTTGCTAGACAGGGGTCCAGGGCAATAAATATTGTGGGAAGGAATATCCAGGGAATTGTTATGGCTAGGCTTGTATAGGCCCTAGGGCCGATAGCCTAGTACCAACCTATGAACCTATAAACAAACAAAGTACTTCTCTTACTCTATTCAAATTTCATTTGGACGAATGAATGGGTAACGGCAAATTCACCCCCACTTTGGCACACCTGTCCCTCATGGATAGGGGAAGCATGTAAATGTCCAAACATATCCTTGTTCAGCCTATCTCTGAGTTATTTGCATGCAAAATATAAGGGCCAAAAGCTATGATGGGAATGTAAGGCTCACATTTCTCAGAACCATCCATAACTACAGCCTCATTTCATACCTCTAAATCTCATAGCACAAGAATTCTGGACTAAACATAAATAATGGGGGACAGAGGCCCCAAAACAGGAACAAATTTTAAATATTGCTTTTATAACTTCTGTACAATTGAGTGACTCTTGGTTCATTTATATAAAGCAAAGTACTTTTATTGAATAATAACACTTTTATAAGCTATTTAAAGTATGCACTGCTGTATCCGTATCTTAAGTTTGCTTGTGGTAGCATTTCACTCTGGTCACTCCTTTACTGTGCTTTTACATTAGGGGGACTGAGATTATTCATCTAGTGGCAGTAGGTGTTTACCTGATCTATCTGAGCTGGGAAGCACACAAAAGAGTTCTTGAGTATTTTTTCCACTTCTCTTATATGCTGTGACTGTACTTTAGCAATTAAAAAAAAAAATGACTGCTGCTGCTTTAAGTAGTTAATTGCACTGTGTTACATTGTATCTGATAGCTGTAGGGCTGTTGTAGGTCATTTGTGTGGTCTTGTTACACTTGGGCTCCAAACCAGCTATTCTACATTAAGAATGTGTTTTTCTGCACCCTTGTGGCAGAAGTGTGCTGATCTAACCTGTCTGAGTTGGGGATTGCTGGTGGAAAGCTTATTGTGTGCTTTCCTGATTAGTAGTTAGCTTAAAACTTGTTTCTATTTGCTCATATTCAAGCCGCACATTTGCACAGTGCTGATCTTTGTGTAGTAGTGGTTAGCAGTGCCCCATATAGACACAAAAGCCTAGAAGCTCAGTTTTACCCTAAACAGCTGTCAGTTAAACCCTTCCAAGGTTTTCTGCTGCTCTAGCAGCAACTTAGTTGCACATTGAGCAGCATTGCCTTATTGATCAGCTTAGCTTACACAAAGTATATATAGGTCCCTTTTTGTAGTCTTGGCACTACCAGCAAAGTCCTGTCAAATTAACTCATTCCCTTCCCTAATAAAACATACAGTAAGTGTCTGCTATCATGGATGGGCAGTTTCCCATCATCTCTCTGGCCAGGCTGATAGACATGGGCATCTTGAAGCAATGTAGCAATTATTCCATTTATACTGACAACCACTTACTCCTGAAACAAGCAAATACTTTATATGAGAGATGTAGTTACACTATGAAACTGCAGACAAGACTCCCACATAAGGACAAATTGAATGCCAAACAGGTTGTCAGCACACACACACACACACACACACACACACACACACACACACACACACACACACACACACACACACACACACACACACACACACACACACACACACACACACACACACACACACACACACACACACACACACACACACACATTTCCCACACTAAATAAGGACACAATAGTAAACCTACATATGCAGTGGTACTCACTAATAACTTACCAAAAGATCTGAGGCCTTCCAAATGGAAACGACTTACACACATAACGATGCAAAAAACAACCACAACACATAACACACACAACAGTGTCTCGACAAGTAAGTCAATAAGGTGTAACACCACAAAACCTAATGTATTGGTCGTAGGTGACTTCATTATGAGACAGACAGATGTTCCCCTCACCAGGCTGTATAAGGAGTGGGTTAGAGTTTGCTGCCTGTCAGGTGCCAGGATCTGTCAAGTTATTCAAGCATTCAAGTCACTCAACCACAAGTACCGGTATGACTCCTTTAAAGTCCACATGGAGATGAATGACTTGAGATGTAACTCACTGTTCTATATGAAAAGAGACATAACTGAGATCTCAGATTATGTGTCACAGGTAGGTATTAGCCAAGCCTTAAGCAGCATTCTAACTTCTCCAAGGATGATGACACAATACAAATAAAAATTGAAGTAAAACAACCAAAATAATCTTTTGCTTCACTTCAAACAAGACTAAGAACCAGGTGGTTTATTTGACATTTTGTTTCCACCTGTTTTTTGCTGCCTGCCCTGGTTTGTAGTCTTGTTTGAAGTGAAGACAAACAAAAACTTATTGACTATAACAATTGGCTTAGCTTCTGGTGTCAATCCAAGGGGATCCAATATCTATCAGCCTTGTAAGACATGGCTGACAGGCCACTCTGCTTTTCCAGAGATGGTCTGCACCTGTCTCCACTAGGCTTTCAGAGACTGCAAAGGCATTAACCACCCCATTTTTGCCATTTTTAGGCAGTGTCAAAATAACCAACCTCCTAACATAACTAAATCCTCTCTAGATAAACTTAAGGTACTGCTGCTTAATGCTAGGAATCTAAACATGAAACTGCACTCCCTGTGCAGTCACTAAGACATGGTTCAAAGGAATGGAAAGCACCCCAGCCATGCAGGGCTACAATGCCTTCCATATGTTCAGACCATAAACTGAGCATGAAAGAATCAAAGGAGGAGGTGTATCCGTCTTCATTAAGGATAAGTTTACCTCAAGACTTGTCAAACAGTATGACTCTCTTGAGCTACTCCATAGGTTCATAGGTGAGTACTAGGCTAGCTGCCCATGTGGACCATTTTAAGCCTAGCCAGTTTCCCTTAGTGAGAATCAAACCTTGTGCCTCTCACCTGTGGTGTAATCATCTTAGCCATTATACCAACTCCTAACCCCATCCAATTAACTATAGGCAAAGTTCTCTACCACATCACAGCTATAGGTCCTCCACCATGAAACAGGAAGAGCATACCTGGACTTACTTGACATACAGGCCAACACCTTACTCATGGGTGATTTTAATTATCCTACCATTGACTTGGAAACATACATGACCACAAACATGCTGGCTCAGAGGTTCTTGGACTTTGTCAATGCAAATGCTTTATAACAGCTAGTCAGCACACCCACAAGAAGCTCAAATGTCCTGGACGTAGTACTCAGTAACATGGGAGAGCATTGCACCCCCCCCCCATGATGTCCTCCCTGGTAAGATTGGACCATAAATCAGCTCCATTTGATGTAATTATAACACCAGATACCCCATCAAGCTCAAAAACTCTTAAAGATTTTTTCAAAAAAACAAATTACCTCCTACTAAGTGATGGTATAAAATGTTAGGTTTCAAAGCCCCCCCCCCTCAATCAAAGATAACACACACTCCTATGCAGAGGTGTACAGTAATGCCCTGTATAAGCACTTAATCAGTTGTATAGAATCAGTGGTACTTGACTGGATTAAAACTAGGTCTTACCAAAAAAACAAGCATCCTGGTGAACCCTCACTATAAACAGGCTATACAACAAGAGAACAAAATAATCTAATGTCCAAGAACAAGAAAAAATGGCTCAGTAGAAGAAGAAATCCCTCTCTAGCTTAAGCAAACAAACTAGAGATCTAGTTAAATCCACCAAAGCTAATTCTGAAGCAAAAATAGCCTCCCTAGCTAAGGATAATCACAAGGCATTCTTTAACTATATCCAAAATCTAAAAGGGAATACCTAGCTATGTGCTGAACTGGTTGTGGATGGCACCACCCATACTCAGCCAGAGGTAATAGTCAACCTGCTATCTGACAGATTTGGAGCAAACTTCACCCCCCCCCCCATCCCCTCCAGTCACCTCGAAATGTATACCTGCCACCATTCCTTAGCAATGATGTGAAGATTACTGAACCTACAGACATTGCCAACATACTGGCTGACAGGTTCAGTGCTAACCCCCCCCCCTCCCCCCCAAAAGGAGAGATATCTATACCAGAGGATTGTAGCCCCCCAAACATCTCTAAAACCCAGGTGAGAACTGCTCTCTCTCCAAGGCAAAAAACACAGCATCCATGGGACCGGATGGTGTCCCCGGCTGTGTGCTCCACAAACTCAATGAGGAATTAAACCCGCAGTTAGGACAGCTGTTTAATCTGAGCCTCACCTCAGGATACGTACCCAAGGAGTGGCGCATGGTGACTGTGGTCCCACTACACAAGGGCGGTGCCTCCACCGACCCTGGAAATTACCGTCCCATCAGCCTGACAAGCCTGATCTGCAAAGCTATGGAGAGGATCATAATGGAACTCATAAATAAAGACATAGGTAACTTGCAGACTTTGGATCCAACCCAGTTTGGCTTTGTCAAAGGCAGATCATGCCTATTAAACTTGGTTGACTTTTTCAAAACAGTCACCAAGGCCATAGATGAGGGAAAGGCAGTCCACACAGCCTACCTCGACCTGGCAAAGGCTTTCGACACAATAACCCACTCAGGTATCATTGAAAAACTCATCAGCTTAAATGTAACCCATACGTCACAAGATGGGTTGAAAACTGGCTAAGTGACAGAACCCACAGGGTCAGAGCTGCTGGCGCCATGTCAGACTCAAAGCCGGTCACAAGTGGTGTCCCACAGGGCTCAGTCCTGGGTCCACTCTTGTTCGGCATCTACTTTTCTGAAGTACAAGCAAACACAGGAGGGTTATGGCTGACAAAGTTTGCAGATGACTGCAAACTGGGCGCCATAGTCGAAAACACATCTGACACAGATATCCTTCAGAAGGGCTTCACAGAAACGGATAACTGGTGCCAGAGCCATGGCCTAAAGTTAAACGCCAAGAAATGCATAGTCATACCCTTCGGGAAAAACAAGGTTACCCCTAGCTACCATATAGGTGGCAATCCACTGAGCACAGAAGAAGTTATCAGGGATCTGGGGACCCAGGTTGACAGTAACCTTTCGTTTGACACTCACGTTGCTAAAGTAGTTAGGAAGACCTTCTACATTGGCCACCTGATCATGAAGGGATTCACATCTAGATCAAGGGAGGTCATCATCCCCCTGTACTCATCACTCATTAGACCAATGATTGAGTACAATGCCCCATTCGGAATGTATCTGACCTGACACCTGCAGCAGCTGGAAAGGCCCCAAAAGTTCCTCACCAAAAGGATAAAGGGTCTCAAAAATATGTCTTATGCTGCCCGACTGAAAGAACTCCAGCTCTATTCAGTCGCATACCACTTGCTCAGAGGTGACCTGTGCCTGACATACAAGGCCATGTCAAACCCAGATTTGATGAATATGCTCCACCTCAAAAAATCTAGATCCCTCAGAACCACAAGGGTGGGAGACTTAAACCTTGACACGGTTATTAATAGAACGTGCTGGAGGGACAGATTCATCACCCAGAGACTCCCTATGCTGTGGAACAAAATCCCGGTACATGTGAGGCAGAGCACCTCGCTGGCCTTGTTCAAGAGGAATCTTGACCAATGGATGGGAGATCGCAGATATACCCCAGGGATTACTTCAGTGACACTGCTTGACAGAGGCACAGCAAAATAATAGGCATAGTTTTCTTCAAACTAAAGGGGTGGTGAAAGCCACATAACTATGGGCTAGGCTTATAAATGCCCCTGGGCAGATAGCCGAGTATGAACCTATGAACCTAAGTATCTCAAGAGAGCAGGTAATCTCAGCACTCTCCAAGGCAAAAACACAACATCAATGGGACTAGCCAACATCCCAGGTTTCCTTTTAAACAACTTAAAACATGACCTAGTAGACCCACTTGGATCCCTGTTTAACCACAGCCTGTGAACTGGTTATGTTCCAGTCGAATGGAGGACAACAACAGTTATCTCTCTGAACAAAGGGGGACCATCAACTGACCCTGAGAATTATAGGCCCATAAGCTTGACTAGCCTCCTCTGCAAGGCCATGGAAAGAATCATTATGGACCTTATTAACAAGGACATAGGTAATCTGCAAACTCTGGACCCAAACCAGTTTGGCTCTGTTAAAAGTAGATCATGCCTGTTAAACATGGTTGAATTCTGCGAGAAAGTCACCAAGGCCCTGGATGAGGGAAAAACAGTCCATACCATCTATCTGACCTAGCCAAGGCATTTGGCACAATCCTCCACTCAGGTATTATAGAGAAAACTCTCCCAGTTGGGAATTCAGTGCAAGCTTCACCCCCTCCAAAGGGCCCATCACTATGCTAGAAGAATGCAAAGCCCCTCTAATCACGGCTGCACAAGTAAAGACCACACTCCCCAAAGCCAAGAACACAGCATCTATGGGACCTAACAACATGCCAGGCTGCATTCTGCACAAACTACAGAACGAACTGGCACCCCACCTAAGTACCATGTTCAATCATAGCCCCACTTCAGGCTTTGTACCTAATGAATGACGCACAGTGATGGTTATCCCAGGCCACAAAGGGGGCTCCACCACAGACCCCGGGAACTACCACCCCATTCGCCTGATGAGCCTGGTCTGCAAGGCAATGGAACGTATCATCTTGGAGCTTATAAACAAGGACATAGGTAACCTCCAAACTCTAGACCCCACTCAGTTTGGGTTTGTAAAATGTAGGTCATGTCTTCTAAACCTGATTGACTTCTTTGAAGCAGTCACCAGAGATGTGGACAAGGGTAAGGTGGTACACACAGCCTATCTTGACCTCACCAAGGATTTTGACACCATCCCCCACTCTGGAATTATAGATAAACTCACTAGAGTGGGCATAAATCCCTATGTCACAAGATGGGTGGCCAACTGACTCACTGACAGAACTCACACAGTGAAAGTAACCAACTCCAAATCCAACTTCAGACCAGTGACAAGTGGAGTACCACAGGGCTTAGTCCTGGGTCCTCTCTTGTTTGGCATCTACTTCTCAGAAGTCCAGGCTAATACAGCAGGTCTTTGGCTAACGAATTTCGCAAATGACTGCAAATTAGGTGCCATAATAAAATCACCTAATGATGTGGACATTCTACAAAGGGGCCTCACTGAGACTGATGCTTGGTGTCAAAGTCATGACCTTAAGCTCAATCCCAAGAAGTGCATTGTCATCCCCTTTGGAAAAAACACTGTACCCATGAGCTACCACATAGGCAGTAGCCTACTAAACACTGAAAGTGTGATAAGAGACCTTGGGACACAGGTGGACAGTATTCTCTCCTTTGATAATCACATTGCCACAGTAGTCAGGAAATCCTTCTACGTGTCACATCTCATCACAAAGGGTTTCACCTCCAGAAAAAAGAGATCATTGTTCCTCTCTACTCATCCCTCATCAGACCCATTATAGAGTACAATGCCCCGTTTGTCAGGTACCTCGCAAGACATCTACAACAACTAGAAAGGCCACAGAAATACCTCACTAAGAGGATTACCAGCCTCAAACAGATGCCATATGCAGACCGTCTCAAAAAACTCCAGCTCTACTCCATTGCTTATCGCCTACTCAGAGGTGACCTCTGCCTAACATACAAAGCCATGTCAAACCCAGATCTGTTGGACATGATACACTTAAAGAAACCCCAATCCCTCCGAGCCACATGCTCCAGGGACCTAAACCTTGCCACCACAATAAACAGAACATGCTGGAGGGATAGATTCCTGTCCTGGAGACTTCCCATGCTCTGGAACAGACTACCCATTCATGTCAAGCAAAGCGCCTCATTAACCCTCTTTAAGAAAAATCTCGACAATTGGATGGGAAATAGGAAATTCACCCCGGGGATCACTTCTGTGGCTCTGCTAGACAGGGGCGCAGGAAAATAGCTTTCTTAGGTGGCAAAAGCCAGGGAACTTTTTTTGCTAGGCTTATATAGACCCCAGAGCCAATAGCCTAGTACCTAACTAATAACCTATGAACATTACCAGATGGGTAGCCAGCTGGCTCACTGAAACGACTCATACTGTCAAAGTGGGTGACTTCACCTCTAGCAAAGACCATTCACCAGTGGCATACCATGGTCCCTTACTGTTCAGAATTTATTTCTCCGAAGTCCAGGCAAACTCAGATGGCCTGCGGCTGACCACATTTGCTGACAATTACAAACTGGGAACAATCACTGAGTGCTCAAATGATATTAATATACTGCAGACTGGGTTAATGCAGGCAAATGATTGGTGCTAAAGCAACGTATTAAAGTTAAATGAAAAAAATCCATTATTATTCCCTATGGGAAAGCTGACATCCCTGCTAATTACATTATAGAATGCACCCCCCCCCCAAGTGTAGACCTAGTGGTATATGGTCTAGGTACTCAGGTTGATAACACATATCCACAATAATAAGGAAATCCTTCAATGTGGCACATCTTATAAGTAAAGGCATCTGATTTAGATCTAAGGATGTTATAATTCCATTATGCTCAGCCCTCATTAGTCTAAAAACTGAGTACAATGCTCCCTTTTGCAGGTACCTCACCAGACACCTGCAACAGTTGGAAATACCACAGAGGTTTCTCACCAAGAAATTACAGGGTACACAAAACATGTCTTGCTCAGAAAGATTGAAAGCCCTGTCACTGTATTCTGTCTTGTACAGGTTGCTAAGGGGTGACCTGTGCCTGGCTTACAGGGCTGTCTCTGACATGGCCCTGATGGAAATGCTATACATTTGTAAATTAAATTGCACAAATTTCACTTGCTGCAGGGATCTTAACCTGGCCTCTGATATGAACAGGTCATGAGACCTGAAACTGACACTTTTCTGGAGCAAGCTTCCAATTCACGTGAAACAGAGCCCCACCCTGACCCTCTTCAAACCTTCAAATCCTAGATCCTAGATGGGTGACTGCAAATTCACTCCTGGGGTGGTGCCCATGTCCATCCTGGACAGAGGAAATCGGTATTAACTACCATAGAGTCTTACCTCTGTGACCTTATCTCACCTAGCCACTGACAGTTGGGGCAGCTCAGGATAAATATGGCTAGGCTTGTAAGCCCTCTAGGGCCGTTAGCCTAGTAACCGTCTATGAACCGATGAACCTATGGTGGAATAGCAGGATTTGTGTTAACATGCATTTTGTGAAGGATATAAAGTTTGAAACCCAAATTTTATTTCATTATTCTGTGACTTCAATCCACAGTGATTTGCCAGAAAGCCACACATTTTATAAGGAACAGACCAAAAATAAAAGGTAAAAAGATGGACATTCTTCAAAAATCTGGACAGCTGAGAGGGCCTCATTTCACATTGACCACACTTTGCCTAGATATAGTAGAGTGATTAAAAAGCCTGCTAGACAAAATGATTTTTAATAGTTTGATATACTGGTTATACTCCAGAAGTGTGAAAAAGGGAACCTTTTATGCACCTCTGTGATGTCAAAGAGGTACATAACAAGTTTTGATATACATGGCTTGGAGCTATTGTACTCTAGTCTCATGCTAGAGGATACAGAGTGGCCATCACAGAACAGCAATGTTTTTATAGGTTCATAGATTAGTACTAAGCTAACTGCTATTGTGAGCTTAGCCAATTTTCCTTTGTGAGGCTCCAACGCTGAACCTTGTGATTGTAAGACAAACACCTTAATCATTAGGCCACTCTCCTATCCCTTTTAAAACGTGGTAAACCACTTCTCACTGCCATACAAAGACAGAGAAACTGAACTGTTTAACAGATTTTAAAGCTGCTAGTCAATCAAAGGTACACAAAACTTCTGGGCACTGTGTGACAGGGCTGAATGTTTTAGGTCTTTCAAAGCTACAAAACACTTTTGTTCTGTAACTAGTAGTATATTACAGCAGCTGAAGTTCCAAGTACTGAATAACAAGATGAGGTCTGCACAATCTAATCAAGTAATTATTTGTTCCCACCCCCTCAGCTCTTCAAGTGAAGAAGAAAGCACTTTAGTGTAATAAGCTGATTGCTACATTGTAAGTGAAACTGCACCTAAACTCAATTTTTTACTAGTTTGTAGTTGGTGTAGAGGATTCAGACTCGGTTCTTGTAACCAAGATACAGGGTTTGAGTCTGAAGAAATGTACTAGCCTACATAGTTCTCAACTGTCCAGATTTTTCCCTTGCATTTTTGTTCTGTTCCTCATAAAAGTTGTGGTTTTCTGGTAGATCACTGAGGAAGGAAGTTTCTAAATAATTACATACATTTGAGTCTCAGACTTGCATGCTAACGCAAATCTTATAATAGCAACTTTCTAAGTTTATAAGAACAATATTTAAAATATGTCCCTATTTTGTCCCCACATTATTTTAGGCTTTGTCCAGATTTGAGAGGTATGCTAACCTGACACACACACACATAAACACAAAAATGTCTGATATTTAAATTCCCTGTGGAACATGGAAAGTATGCTGCAGGTGTATCACATGGAATGTGGTAAAGAGTCACATGCACGGACACACTGACAGAGGGCATTCTTAAAGAAGAATGCTCTTACCTTAAATGATTTGGCTGTGGTTTTAGTTTAAGCTTTTTGTGTTTAATATGTGAAAAGCTTTTAAAATCCAAGGCTACACCTCCCCCTTACTGTTTGTGCCTGTGGCAGATTACACCCTCCACCCCCACATTAGTACATCTCTGCTGGTCCATAGTTTGGAACTAGACACTGCCTTGGAGCTAGTGCCAAAATGTACTGTGCCGTCTCCACCTTGCATAGTTATCTGTTGCATTTGGTTTCTCCATAAGCTCCTCATTGGGTATCTTCTTCACTGCTGACTCTGGGACTTCTTCCTCCCAAATGTCTTTCCCCCTGCTGCATCTGTTTGTTTAGCAACATGTTGTGTAATGCTGCAGTACATCTAATCACAAGAAGTGGGCTCTTAGTAGCCTAAACACATGTTTGACAGAAATATGGTCTATGGCAGGATGGCATTGCATGTATTCTCTTCCATTATTTGTGGGTTTCTAATTGGTGCCATTAGTCATGGCTCTACAGCATATCTGGCACCACAAATAAGATGGCCCTGTGGAAATTCACTCTGCAGAAACCACTGATGTGAGATGTGCCACATGTTGGAGTTGCGGGCACTGACTAGGTGACTTCTTGGCACACTGTTTATTATGCACTATGCATTACAGTCCATCTGGCTACTGATGCAGGTGAACCTTTTAAGATCAATATACTGTTGTTCCTTCTGTCCAGGTAGGACCTTTATTGTGTTGTGTCTGCAGTCAATGGCTACTACTACCTCAGAGAAATTGGATATGTCATAAAATGCCAAATGTTGATGTTCTCCTTTGAGGTGACTGGGGACCAGTTATGCTCCGTTTCTTGCTGTGGCATGGTATCAACAAACTGGTGGAATATCACTGAATCTGTCTCTTGGGATACAACCACATGTCCCATGCTGCTCATTGGAAGGCCCCTGCAGCTAATATTCGAGTGCCACACATACCTTGGTGTCCACAAGAATGGGTGATACACCAAACTAATGAGCCAGCATATGAGGGTGACACATCTTGACCTGCTCCTGCATGATGTGTCAGTCCACACTGTCACAATCCACTGTTTTTGTGTTATGAAGGGCATGGGATATTAGAGAAAGATGGATGACTCAGCACACTGGGGATGATAATGCGCACCTGTGACCACCAGGAGTGAGAACAGCCTATGCATATACATATTTTCCAATGCACTGCTTACTCAGTACTTTCTCCTGTAACTCCAGAATTTTACTATGGTTCATATGTTCATAGGTGTGTACTAACCTAATGGCCCTGGAACCTCTACAAGCCTAGCCCAAAAAAAAAATTGCCCAGGCACTGTGCCACCCAATGTTAGTTCACAGTGCCCATATCCAGTAATGCAACTGGAACAATCATTGGAGTGAATTTTCTGTTACCCATCCACTCGTCAAGATTTCTCTTGAAGAGAACCAATGAGGTGCTCTGCTTGACATGAATGGGAAGCTTATTCCAGAGTATGGGCAGTCTTTGGGAGATGAACCTGTCCCTCCACCATGTTCTGTTAATTGTGGTAATGAGGTTGTGATCTATGGTAAGCAGCTCTGGCAATAGCATGTTGTCACATGAAAAATATACATTTCTGAATAGCAGTGCCATAATATTTACCTTCATTAGCATCCACCTTTACCCTCATTTTAATAATGTTGCTCATTTTTATGTCATTATGCCATCATTTCTATATTATGCAGGTTGTGACATTGCAAGGCTTGCCATGATCGAGCTCAGAGTGTCTGTGAATCACCTCCACTGACCAAAACTCTGATCTGTGATACATAACAATAAGTATCCGGCTGTGTCTGCTGCATACTGTTTACAGTATTTTATAGCTATAAACTAATCTACATGTACTAAAATTGTCTGCCTCACAGGGCCTGATAAATGAGGTTTTTACTGTCATACTGTTTGTAAATCTTTTCTAGCTAGTTTCACTGTGTGTGAGGTATTAACTGGAAATTTTCTCCATTTGTTAAACATCTGTTTGCTTGTTCTGATTTCCTGTCAATGAGTGTATCATAGGTTCATAGGTAGATACTAGGCTATTGGCCCTAGGGCCTATATAAGCCTAGCCAAATGGTACCCTGGCTTTTGCCACCCAAGAAAATTATTTTCCTGTGCCCCTGTCAAGCAGAGCCACAGAAGTGATCCCCAGGGTGAATTTCCTATCTCCCATCCAATCATCAAGATTTTTCTTAAAGAGTGTTAATGAGGAACTTTGTTTGATATAGATAGGTAGTTTGTTCCAGAGTATGGGAAGTCTCTGGGACAGGAATCTATCCCTCCAGTATGTTCTGTTTATTGTGGTGACAAGGTTTAGGTCCCTAGAGCATGTAGCTTGTACGGATTGGGATTTCTTTACATGGAGCATGTCTAACAGCTCTGGGTTTGACATAGCTTTGTATATTAGGCAGAGATCGCCTCTGAGTAGCTGATATGCGACAGAGTAAAGCTGGAGTTTTTTGAGACGGCCTGCATAGGGCATCTGTTTGAGGCCGGTAATCTTCTTTGTGAGGTATTTCTGTGGCCTTTCCAGCTGTTGTAGATGTCTTGTGAGGTACATACCAAAAAGGGCATTGTACTCTATAATGGGTCTAATGAGTGATGAGTAGAAGGGAACAATGATCTCTTTTTTTCCTGGATGAGAAACCTTTTGTGATGAGGAGTGCCACGTAGAAGGATTTCCTGACTACTGTGGCAATGTAATTATCAAAGGAGAGACTATTGTCCACCTGTGTCCCATGGTCTCTTATCACACTTTCAGTGTTAAGTAGACTACTGCCTATGTGGTAATTCATGGGTACTGGGTTTTTACCAAAAGGGATGACAATGCACTTTTTGGCATTGAGCTTGAGGCCATGGCTTTGACACCAGGCTTCTGTCTCAGTGAGGCCCTTTTGTAGGATGTCCACATCGTTAGGAGTTTTGATTATGGCACCTGGTTTGCAGTCATCTGTGAACTTTGTTAGCCAAATACCTTCTGTGTTAGCCTGTACTTCAGAGAAGTAGATACCAAACAGGAGAGGGCCTAGAACTGAACCCCGTGGTACTCCACTTGTCACTGGTCTGAAGTTGGATTTAGAGTCTGCTACTTTCACAGTGTGGGTTCTGTCAGTGAGCCAGTTGGCAACCCATCTTGTGACATAGGGATTTATATCTAGTTTAGTGAGTTTATCTATAATTCCAGAGTGGGGGATGGTGTCAAAAGCCTTGGCGAGATCTTAGATAGGCTGTGTGAACCACCTTACCCTCATCTATGGCTTTGCTGGCTGCTTCAAATAAGTCCATCAGGTTTAGGAGACATGATCTGCCTTTTACAAATCCGAACTGGGTAGGGTCCAGAGTTTGGAGATTACCAATGTCATTGTTTATAAGTTCCATAATGATTGCAGACCAGGCTCGTCAGGCTAATGGGGCGGTAGTTCCCGGGGTCCATGGTGGCTCCCCCTTTGTGGAGTGGGATAACCATTGCTGTGCACCATTCATTGGGCACAAAGCCTGAGGTGAGGCTATGATCGAACATGGTACTTAGGTGGGGTGCCAATTATTTCTGTAGTTCATGTAGAACACAGCCTGGGATGTTGTCAGCTCCCATGGATGCTGTGTTCTTGGCTTTGAAGAGTGTATTTTTTACCCGTGCAGCCATGATTACAGGAACTTCGCATTCTTCCGGTATAGAGATGGGCCCTTTATGGGATCAGAGAGGGGTACTGATTTAGTTTCCCACCCTCTTTCCCTATTGGTATCTTGTTCTTATACTTGGTGGCTTTGCAGTTGCCCGCCCCTACTGTAAATTTGATCTGGGACACTCCCCCCAGTCTAGTGTCATTAGCTCATTCTACCTAATACAGACAGAATATTTGAGAAGGCCATCCCACTTCCTCCTTTCTCCCTTTCCACTTTACTTAAAAAAACAAACAAAAAAAAAAATCTACCATTGCTAGAATCTCCTTGCGTTCTGACTGAGTGTGCTTCTCAAACAATCTGGAAATATAGACCTGATAAGTATATTTTTTGGCACTTTTTAACTGTTCAGAGTTGAATAAAACCATAATTGAATTCAGTTCAGAATACTGTTTGAATAAATTGCATTTATTTAAACTGTATTTGCTTTAATATTGATACAACTCAAGTGTTCTAGCTTGCACTGCATTTGAATTTTTAGTGCTGTTTTAGCTGCTTTTCTGTAAAAAAAAAGTTTTAAACTTGTTTCCTGCCTTTCCTGTTACTAGTCTAGTCCTGATACATATTTTCTGTATCCAGGACTGTTTGTTAAGTTTCTGAGCTAGACCCAAGCCTTTCTGTGTTGGAGGGAAGCCTTCTAGCTTATCAGTGGGAGTGGTAAGTACTAGGTAGCCTATCTACCACAAGAGGAGTGGTTTCTGGCCTAGAAATTGTAGTTTTTTGGCCATTTCAGTAGTTTTTCCATCTCTTTCTACCTTCTAGTTTAAAAGCCAGTGTTTGCACTTGTTTCTTGCCTTTCCTGTAACTACTCTAGTCCAGATACAGATCTGCTGTATCCAGGATTGTTTGTAAGCTTTTGAGTGGTGCCAAAAAGTCTGGTCTTCAAATTTCCCTTAGATCTGCTAGTTCTCTCCTCTCCTGCATTTTTACTAGATTATTAGTCTAGCACTTTACCAGACTTCTTGTAGCAATTATTTTATCTATTTATATATTATATTATCTGAAGAACTGGAGACCCATTTTCAAGAGAGATGGGTAGCTGCAGCTCATCGCTGCAGCATTGAATGGGTAAATATATTGGTGGAGAGAGATAAAGTAAAGAGGGACAAATTACAGAAGGAAACTAAACATCTATGTGAAGAAATTATTAAAATTTCATCTAGCAAAGTGCTTGAGACATTCTTGAATGATACTAATATGAAATTGGAATCCTATGAAAAAGAATTATTGCAGCGGAAGACACACAAGCTGCAAAGGGACATTCACGATTATGAACAGGAAAGGGCTTTCCTGTTCACCATCAACCAGCGCAACAAGAGGCGGAACGTTAGTTTTAAGAGGGATGACATTACTTTCGGGGCACAGGGGAACAAGAGTTTTATGTCGGGGGAAAGCGGAGCATCTTCAGTCAAGGAGGAAGAGGAGTTTCCAGTTCTGCAGTCGGCAGAAGATGAAAGAACCTTTCGGAATACTTTTCGAAACTCCAACAGAACCGACGGTGGCAGTGTCAACCGCAAACGAGGATGGCAGGCATACGACCAGACCAGGGACCCGGGAGATGGACATTATAAAAAGAAAAGTAAATGGACAAATAAATAAGGTACTGTTACCTAATACAAATGAATATGTTATTAACCTGTCTGAATATGAATTTAACACAGTGGAAATGAATGTCCTAGAGAAAGGACTGAAATTCATACCCACAGTGTTACCTAGACTCTATGAAGTTAAGGGAGAAATTCTTGAGCTGGTAAGGAAAATGTATTTAAAAGAATATTTCTTTAATCAAAAAAAGGAAGATGATTGTTTAGAAAGTTCAAGTGATTCAGTAACAAGTGAGGACAACTATTTTACATGTGAGTATAAAACAGAAAGCAATGCTTATACATTGTTTGACCTTAGTAAGATTAAAGCAAATAATACATTTTGCCCAACTAGTAAAAATGCACATAAACAACGCTTTAGTAATGCGACACAGTTTTTTGTGGAGAGAGAACTAAAACCTATTATTAAGAAAAATAGGAGTTACAATCTGAATAAGGAAGAATGGTGCAAATTACAGGATATGAGTCAGAACAGAAATATAGTGTTTAAACCATCAGACAAGGGGGGCAAGTTAGTTATATTGAATGCACAGGACTATTATAACATGTGTTTAGAACATTTGAAGAATGAAGGAGTTTATGGTAAAGTGCAGGAAAATAATCTTAAACAGGCACAAGAGGAACTATATAAATTGTTAAGGAAAGGGGAAAGGTTATGCTATTTTACAGCTAGGGACATAAATAATAAACTGTATATAAAAAATAGTACTATAGCAAAATTTTTTTGTGTCCCAAAACTGCATAAAAACTTTTTCCATCCCCCAGGCCGCCCTATAGTATCAGCAATGGGTTCTTTTACACGTAAGGTGGCTAGTCTTTTGCATGAAATATTAATAGGAGAGGTAACCAAGTTAACTTCATATATTAAGGATTCATATGATTTACTGGATAAAATAAAACAGACAGTCTGGACAAAAGATATGTTTTTCATCACAGTGGATGTAATTAGTCTTTATACCAGTATTACCCATGAACTGGGTTTGAGGGCTGTGCAATATTTTTTGAAAGAGTCACCATGGACTCAGTATATAATGGAGTTATTAAATTTTTGTTTAGTTAACAACATTTTTGAATTTGATGGGACATTATATAAACAAAAAATGGGAACTGCAATGGGGGCAGCCTTCACCCCAGCGTATGCCAATTTGTTCATGGGACTGTTTGAGTTGGAACATGTCTACAGAAATAGTTTTTTCAGGGGTCATGTAATACAATATTTTCATTTTATCGACAATTTGATTTTTATTTGTAAGGGTGATAGAGAGGAAGCTAAGGTATTTATACAATATTTGAACAACAATGAATACAAAATCAAATTTGATGATATCCAAATGGGAGAAGAAATCAATTATTTGGACATAAATTTGAAGGGGCAAGTAGGCAAAAAAATTCAAGCTAAAATATATAGGAAGTTCGAACAAATGAGTAGGATGGTACATGCTACTAGCTGCCACCCAGAACATACATTGAAATCTATCCCATATGGGGAAATGTTGAGTCAAAAGGCTATGTACCAATGTTAGGGAAGCAGAAGTAGAGTGTGACAAGGTTTGCAATAAATTCATGGAGAGAGGTTATGACCCAAATCAAGTGAAACTAAGTTATAATAAAGTATTTGGAAAAAGTAGCAAAAAACAAGATTATGGGAACAAGGATAAAAATAGTCAGCATGTAGTTACAAATTACAAGGAGAATGTTCAAAATGTTTTTGTCACAAAATATACTATTTTTTCTAAAGTATTTAATGAAATTATAAAAAATAGTTGGAACAAGACAAGAAGGGAGGTACCTTCTTTGGTGAATGTTGAGCTTACTATCTCTTTCCAGAGGGGGAGAAGTTTGAAAGATTTTTTAGTAAGAGGCAGGTTTGAGAGATCAACACAGAAGCTAGCATGTGCAATAACAAGGAAGGGAACTTTCCCCTGTGGAAAGTGTGCAATATGCCCTTACATAATCAGAGAAGCTGAAGATATTAAGGGGAAAAGTTTTAATACTATAGGAACATTTAACTGCACTAGCAGGGGGATTATATATCTTATAAAATGTTTTTGTGGCAAAGGCTATATTGGGGAGACTAAAAGAAGTCTGGCTGAGAGAATAAAAGAACATGTTAGAGATGTTAAAAACAGGAAGATGAGCAGTCCAGTGGCAGAACATTTTCATTCAGAACATGGGGGTATAATAGACAATATGAAAGTCACAATTCTGGAACAAGTATACAACAGATATGGAGATGAAAATGTATTGAAAAAGATTTTAAGAAGTAAGGAAGCAATTTTAATAATGAAATCTGAAACTTTGCAGCCTTTAGGAATGAATAAAGAGTGCAATTGGCAGAATTTCATGGGTTAATTGTTAGCTTAACAATTAGGAACTGATTTTATTATGTAATGAATTGTTAATTGATATGGCAGCTGTATAAAAGGACTGTGTGAGTGAGCTTCACTTTTTTACTCTGTAAAGGCTTGCAGCCAAGGCGCTAGGAGAGGAGAGACAACTAAAAGGTTTTTATTAAATTCTTATTTTGGAAAGTAGAGCTGTTTTCACTGGTCTTTTGTGTGGTTTAGAATAACTGAATTCAGTTCAGAATACTGTTTGAATAAATTGCATTTATTTAAACTATATTTGCTTTAATATTGCTACAACTCAAGTGTTCTAGCTTGCACTGCATTTGAATTTTTAGTGCTGTTTTAGCTGCTTTTCTGTAAAAAAAAAAAGTTTTAAACTTGTTTCCTGCCTTTCCTGTTACTAGTCTAGTCCTGATACATATTTTCTGTATCCAGGACTGTTTGTCAAGTTTCTGAGCTAGACCCAAGCCTTTCTGTGTTGGAGGGAAGCCTTCTAGCTTATCAGTGGGAGTGGTAAGTACTAGGTAGCCTATCTACCACAAGAGGAGTGGTTTCTGGCCTAGAAATTGTAGTTTTTTGGCCATTTCAGTAGTTTTTCCATCTCTTTCTACCTTCTAGTTTAAAAGTCAGTGTTTGCACTTGTTTCTTGCCTTTCCTGTAACTAGTCTAGTCCAGATACAGATCTGCTGTATCCAGGATTGTTTGTAAGCTTTTGAGTGGTGCCAAAAAGTCTGCTCTTCAAATTTCCCTTAGATCTGCTAGTTCTCTCCTCTCCTGCATTTTTACTAGCTTATTAGTCTAGCACTTTACCAGACTTCTTGTAGCAATTATTTTAGCACACAAAAGTGCTACCAGCACTAAACGTTCTACAAGGAAACAGCTCCAGTACTTATTATCAATGCCCACCCCTCCAGGCATGTCTAAAGGTCAGTTCCCTGTGATTTCTCCTATTAATTTGGTGAACATGGACATCCTGAGGCAATGTAGCAACTGCCTCATGTACACCAACAACCCTCTCCTCTTACCTCCCAACACTCAGACTTGCAAGAGATGCACTTCTATATCCAAACTGGAAGACACACACTCTCCAGTCAAGACAGGAATAGCTGGTCAAGAGGAGAAGGTCAACACTTGCACCACACCACATGGAACACATAGCCCTCCAGAACACATACCAGCACTTCCTTCACATAAAAACACAAACCATAAACCCACCTTCGCGGAGGCTCTCAATAAAAATCTACCCAAACAGCAGAGGTCTCCCAGGCAGAAGTGCACTCGACAAACACTAATCACGAGACACATAACTTTCCTAAACAGTGTGCCACTCAATCAAAGCCCCTAAGGCAAAACAGCATGCCCAATACACAAGTCATAGGTGATTCGATAGTGAGGCACACTGATGTCCCACTCACTAGGTTGAGTAAGAAGAACGTAACAGTCAGCTGCCTGTCAGGTGCTAGGATCTGCCACATAACGTACACACTCAGGTCCCTCAAAAACAGGTACAAATATGCCTCTGTCATTGTACATGTGGGTGTGAATGACCAGAGATGCACCTCCCTGGACTACATGAAAAAAGACATGGAGGAGCTCTCGGATTATGTAGCCCAGGCGGGCATGAACCTAGCCCTGAGCAGCATCCTGCCATCACCCAGAATGATACCACAGTACAAGCAGAAAATGATTGATTTCAACAACTGGATAAGTTTCTGGTGTCATTCCAAGGGGATCCAGTATCTGTTTGCTTAGGATGACATGATTGACAGACCTCGATGCTTTGCCAGAGATGGCCTGCATCTGTCACCCCTGAGCTTCTGGATACTGGCCAAGGTTCTTGCCACCATTATAGTGCCTTTTTTAGGCTGTGTTCCAAAGACCAAATTACCACTGTAACAGCTACAAACAAATGCAATCTGAGGGTCATGCTGCTCAATTCTAGAAGTCTAAATCTCAAAATGCACTGGCTCAAAGCACTCCTTAAAATGGAGAACATCAACACCATAACACCAGAAACTTATCCAATAGTTGGGAGGGTGGCCTAATGGTTAAGGTGCTTGCCTTATAAGCACAAGGTGCAGGGTTTGAGTCTCACAAGGGATAACTGGCTAGGCTTAAAATGGCTCACAAGGGCAGTTAGCTTAATACTGATCTATGAACCTAATTCTATGAACATTTTTGCTGTAACAGAGCCCTGGTTCAAAGCAGCAGAAAGCACCCCTCCACTACCAGGCCTTTCGGCCTCAGAACCTGGACCGAAGCTCCAAAGGCAGTGGTGTTTCCATATTCATAAAGAATGTGCACACCTCCAGACTGGTAGCCCAAAATAACGCATCAGAGATACTTCAGGTGCAGTTAACATTGGTTAAGACAGTGATTCAGGTTGTAGCCTGCTATAGGTCCCCAACCATGTCCCAAGATTCACACTCCATGTTCCTAAGCACCCTGGAGAATATTAGGGTCCAACCTAACACTCTCATACTGAGTGACTTCAACTACCCCTCCATTAACTGGGAAAACTACTCATGCACCAATACACTTGCCCAACATTTCCTGGATTTCATTAATTCAAATGCCCTGGACCAGCTCGTTCTTACCCCCACTAGAGGTATCAACATCCCTGACCTGGTTATTACTAACATGGGCAACCATTGCTCTACACTAATAGTCAACTCCTCCCTGGTTAAAAACGACCACAAACTAAGCACCTTGGAAATGCACCCCCCCCCCCCACAAAGGTAACCACCATGAAAAACTTCTCCAAAGCTAACTTTGGGCTCCTTAAAACAGAGGTGGCTAACTTCACAGCACCCATGCAAATGGAGAATAGTTGCATGACCCCTGAATCATACACCAATGCACTGTACGAACATGTACACAAATGCATGGATCTCACCATACCCAATAGAACCAAGACACTCTCCTCCAAGAAAAGGAAGCCAATCTGGTGGTCCCCTGCCATAAACAAACTCTACAACAGAAAGAAGAAATGGATGCGGAATAAGGAAAAGTCCTAAGACTGGAAAATCTCCCTTATTAGCCTCAACAAAATGTTGAGATCCCTCATCAAATCTTCTAAACGTAGCTACGAAAACAGAATTGCAGCAGATAGTAAAGACAACCACAAGGCCTTTTATAGTTATGTAAAGAATCTCCATGGCAATACCCAGATTTGCTCTGAGCTACTGCAGAATGGTATCTCCTTTACCGAGCCAACAGATATTTCCAATATACTGGCCGACAGATTCAGTGCCAACTTAACCCCCCAAGGACCAATCACAATACCAGTAGATTGCCAGAAACCCATTATTATTGTTGCACAGGTTAAAACAGCACTGTCCAAGGCCAAGAATACAGCTTCTATGGGACCTGACAATATCCCTGGCTATGTTCTACATGAACTACAGATTGAACTGACACCACGCCTGTGTGCCCTGTTCAATCTCAGCCTCACCTCAGGCTTTGTCCCTGTCGAATGGTGCACTGCTACAGTCATCCCTCTCCACAAAGGAGGAGTGATTATAGACCCTGGGAGCTATCGCCCCATTAGCCTGATGAGTCTGATATGCAAAGCTATGGAACACATTCATGGACCTAATAAACAAGGATATAGGGAATCTCCAAACTCTGGATCCCACACATTTAGTTTTGTGAAGGGTAAATCATGCCTGCTCAATCTGGTCGACTTCTTTGAAACAGTCACCAGAGTGGATGCAGGCAAGGTGGTTCATACAGCCTACCTTGATCTGGCTAAGGCCTTTGATACCATTCCCCACTCAGGAATCATAGAAAAACTCACTAAGCTAGGCATCAACTCCTAAATCACTAGGTGGGTTGCAAACTGGCTCATACATAGAACCCACAGTGTGAAAGTAGCTGACGCCAAGTCAGACTGCTGACCAGTTATGAGTGGAGTCTCACAGGATTCAGTCCTGGGTCCTCTCCTGTTTGGTATCTACTTCTCTGAAGTCCAGGCCAACATGAAGGAACTCTGGCTGACAAAGTTTTCAGACGATTGCAAAGTTGGGAGCTATTATTAACTCCTGAAGTGATGTTGACATCCTGCAGAAAGGCCTCACTGAGACCAACGACTGATGTCAGTACCATGGCCTTAAGTTCAGTGCCAAAAAATGTGTCATCATCCCCTTTGGGAAAAACTCGTTGGTAGTCCATTGAATGCAGAAGGTGTTATAAGAGATCTGGGAAGCCAAGTTGACAGCAGCCTCTCTTTGGCCTACCACATTGCCACTGTGGTCAGAAAGTCCTTCTATGTGGCACATCTCATTACTAAGGGTTTTGCATCAAGGAAGAAAGAAGTCATTGTCTCCCTCTAGTCTTCCTTCATTAAACCAATTATTGAGTACAATGCCCCATTTAGCATGTACCTACCTAGACACCTGCAATAACTGGAGAGGCCACAAAAGTACCTCACAAAATGATTCTAGGCCTTAAACAGTTGTCCTATATGGACAGACTCAAAAAACTCCAACTATTCTGTGTCTCATATCACCTACTTAGAGGCAATCTCTGCTTGACTTACAAAGCCATGTCTGACCCACCTCCGTTAGAAATGCTACATCTAAAGAAATCCCAATCCCTCCACACCACACACTCCAGAGACCTCAACCTCATTACACAATCAAGAGAACATGCTGGAGGGACAGATTCATAGCCTAGAGACTGGCCATGTTATGGAACAGACTTCCCATATATGTCAAACAGTGCATCTCATTGGTCCTTTTCAAAAGAAATCTTGATGAGTGGATGGGAAATAGAAAATTCACCCCACGGATCACTCCAGTGGCTCCAGTCGACAGAGGCACTGGGAACTAATATCGGGTGGCATGATGCCAGGGTAATCCTATGGGCTAGGCTTGTAAAGGCTCCAGGGCCATTAGCCTAGGACACACCTATGAACCTGGTGGTGGCTGTTCTTTGTGCAAATTCCGATACAGCAACATGCAAAGTGTTTCTGAGTTCCATGTGTACACTGCTAAAAGTGAAAGCAAATGCTCCTACAAAATATTCAGAATGGGTTGCTCCTGTTGCACTTATACTGTAATTTAGAGGAATTATTAGATTGCATGGAGATTTGAATTGCTGGCAGGAGGTCTAAAGTTTTAAAAATTACATGCGAGTCATGATTTTGAGTAGTCAGTCTAAAAAGCAGTTAACCATAAATACTCATAAAGTATTGCTTATGTATAACTGCTTGCTGTTCATGGTGTCACCTGCTGTGTGACAGAAAGATTATTACAAGGTATGCCACGTTGCTATTTGTTTGAAAGATGTCTTTGTTGCTTGGGCTACACAACGGGAATATTTACTTAATGAAAAAAGATTGAAGAATACTTTTGTGTCTTAAAAGAAATAAATGTTTATTTTTGATAAGAAATACAATACTTAGGATAGGCAAGAGATGTACTTGGCTTATATTCTGTAGAAGCTAATGTAAAAACTGTTGAAAAAGGTGTGTCTTCTATAAGTTATTTAATTAAATGTGTATTTGGATTTACACAATAATTATTATAACTGATACTTCCCAATTCTTTTAACTCAACAAACCCTTTGCATTATTTAAGCAAGAATATGAGATGGAAGTGGAGAAATGCTTGCTATAGAATCAGTGGCGGCTGGTGACTTCAAATCAAAGGGGGCTGCAGGAGACAGCTGAATGGGTGGGGTCAATGGGAAGGGTTGTGGCCAACTAGAAAGGGTAGGAGCTATGCTCAAAACCACAACAACTAACTAAATACACTGCCCTGGGTGCCAAACCATAATTATGAGAGTCCAATCAAGACAAAATGAAGTGTAGAAGAATAAAAATATTTCACTGCATTGGCTGCATGGCAGCTTACTTAATATCTAGATGGAAACAAAAAGGTTGTGAGGCATGAAAAAATAAATTCGTTTTTAAATACATTAATGGAATGCCAGTCAAAATCAAGTAGCACTCAACTCAAACCACTTCTTGCACTGCAGTTCTAATTATAATTTATATTCAGCTTTATTAAAGTACCAAGTAACATGCTGAAAGTAGAAATGTCTGATGCCCCCACTTGTAAAAATGTTTCTTTTCCAAAAAAAGACCTGCTGCCTGACAACTATCTACTTCTTTCAAGGAGAAAACATGATCAAAGTAAAAAATGAAAAGCAAACAAGAAATAAGCTCAAGATACTTTGCTTAAAAGGATTACTGTACAGGTTATGGACCACACAATTAGCATTCTGTTTAGTTTACGGGTAAAGCCTGCAGAGATGACTGGAAGTCTCCAAGTGTAATGAGCTTCTTAAAATAATGTAATTTGTCCTTTATTACAAATACTGTCATATGCATTTCAATACCCAAGGCTTATACATTATCTAGTTAAGTATTCTCTACATGGCAACAACAGAAAGGCTTTCAATGTTGGCAGTTCTTTAACAGTATGCTTATTAAAGCTTGCTTGCATCTTACGATCTCAGCCAAGTTTACCTGATGGTCATTAAAGTATTGCTACTTAAACACAGAACAACAGGCACTTTGAGTAATAAGCATAAATCAACAGTACAAAAAATATGACAGAAACCAGACCATTCTGCAAAAATCAAGGACAGATGAAAAGCCACTCTAGTACTTGTGTCTACCTTGGATGGGGGGGGGGGTACTCTGCACATTTACACTGCATAACTACTCCTTGCCTTGCTTCGGCACATCCAGAGTCACTACATGGGGGAGTGAGGTGCAAGAAGTATGTCACAATTTGAAATGTCTCTGGCTGACTGTGATGGCCCTGACACATTTGTCATACCTCTCAACCTCAGAGCAAGAAATCTGGACCAAACCATACAAAGATGTGGGACAAAGGCCCTAAAATAAGGACAAGTTTTAAATATTGCTCTTATAAACTTAGAAAGATAATAGAATAGGTCTTGCATTAGTATGAATTTTCTGAATGGTATGAAATGTGAAACTCAAATGTCTGTCATTATTTTCTAACTTCAGTCTTTAATGATTTGTCACTAATCTGCCAAAAACACAATTTTGCCAAAAAAAACCCACAATTTTATGAAAAATGGACCAAAAATGTGATGTAAAAATATAAAATAGCCACACAATACAGCTGGGAACCTGTCAAAGAAGGGACACTTTAATATTAGTACTGCTAACTTGAGCAGCTGACAAAATAAAAGAATCTACATGCATTTCTGAAATAAAAGTAATCTATAACTCTGAGTATTGCAGTTATTTCTTAATTGTAAACCCTCCATGTTTTCTTCCAAAATGGCTATTTTGCGGAGGGATTATTAGGGGGAAGAGCAACATTTTGAGCCAAAATCAGGGACAGTTGAGAGGTTTGGCTATGCCTAATTCTATAAAGCAATTTATTTGCATGTACCTCTCAACCTGTTAATGCAATAAATCTGGACAAGGCCAAATATATTGGGGGAACATATAAACAGTACTAAAAATTGCTCTTGTATAAACTGAGACAGTTGATAGAACAGGTCTTACTTTAGCATGCATTTTTCTGAAGGTTATGAAGTCTGAAACTCGGTGTGTCATTAGTTAGTGACTTAATTCCTAAATTATTTGCCAGAAAACCACAAATTTTATGAGGAACAAACCAAAATTAAGAAGTAAAAATCTATTCATTCTTTGAAAATCTGGACAGTTGGGAGGTATAGTTCAGCTGGGGCTGTCTTTAAGTTTGCTGCCCTTCCCCCTCACAAAATCATGGTCGAATGGAGCCTCCCCCTGCAGCCATTCCAATGATCCATTACTTGGCTATTTCACTCCATTTACCATAAACACTAATGTGCATACTGATTTACTTCTATGATGATTTGGACTTCATTTGAAAGTTTTATTTTGCATTTTACAGCACAAACACTAAGACATCTGCTAAACAAACTTAGCATTAAAACTTCTCTGCCCTTGAAACTCACATTCATTGAAACAGCATTGAAACCCACATTCAAAGAAAATACATTTTACCAGTGGCAGAACTGCCCAATTCAGAACATCTTTCCAGTAAACAATGAAACAAAATGCATGCACCCATAATGACAAAACTGCCCAGTTCAGAACATTTCCGTCATAAAAGTCTACTCAAACTTCTACAGTCCACCATTATCAGTAAATATGCACAATTCTACAGTCCACCATTATCAGTAAATATGCACAATCTCTGAAGAAGTAAAAAAGTCATCTAAATAATTCCACATTAAATAAATCTGTAACTAATGAAGAGGTTGCTGCTAGCAAACACCTTTATATTTCATGGTTTCATCGAAAAATAAAGTGTCTGATGCCCCTGAAGAATAAAATTGCCTATATTCCATTAAAAATGATAAGCTAGTAATATTGCAATAGGAAATGGATAGCAAACCGATAACAGGCTCATAGCTAGTATCTTAACTTTTTCAGTATGGCAACATTCACCCCTTGTGGGAGTAGAACCAACAACCTTCTGCATCAAATGCAAGTACCCAACCTGTTGTGCTATTAACAATGCAAGTTGACTTAGCATAAGCAGCACTAAACTTCTCTTCCCCTGCAGCTCTCAGCTCCTTGTAAAATCTACTCAATACTCAACTGCATCTCAACTTCGCAACACAAGAAATCTGGAAAAAGCTAAATTTATTGGGGGGGGGTCAAAAGCCCAAAAACCAGGGACACATTAAACATTCCTTGTATAATCTTGTAAAGTTGCTAGAATAAAATACTGTGTTACCGCCATAAATTTTACTGCCAAGGTCCCTGTGCAAAAGAGTCAGGGCAACATACCACTATGCCAAATCACCTGCTTTGTGAAAGAAAAATGCTGTGTTACCACCATACATTTTACTGCCAAGGTCCCTATGCAAAACAGTCAGAGTAACATACCACTACGCCAAATCAGCTGCTTTGTGAAAGAGCGGAAGACTGAAACTTAAATGGCTATCATTTAATGAATTCAGTTCTCACCATAGCTGTCAACCTCTTGGCACAAAACACCTGGACAAACCCAGTAATGAGGGAATACAGCCCTCAAACATATTCAGTGAATTCAGTTCTTGCCATAGCTGTCAACCTTAGCACCTTAGCACAAAAAGCCTGGACAAAGCCAATAATGGGGTAATACAGTCCCAAAAATAAGGACAAATTTCAAATATTCATCTTATAAACTGCTAGAATAAAAGGTCGTGTTACTATGTACTTTCTGAAGAATATGAAGTCTGAAATTCAAATGCCTGTCAATTTTACTTCTGACAGAACAAAAACAATTTTCAGCAGAGGCCCAGGGAGAAATACTGCAGACACATGTCTTTGTAAAATGGCAGGACATCAGAGAAAATCCACACAAACACAGGAATGAAATGCAGACTCCACACAGAAGGCCCCCCAGCCAAGAATCAAACCAGAAAACCTATAGCTGTGAGACAACAATGCACCATCAAATATGCAAGGAATTAAACATTCAGAAACCTGAAGTCTGAAATTCAAATGCCTGTCAATTTTATTTAACATTTGTTAATCAGAACAGTCTGACTTGGAACAAAAAAACAATTTTCAGCAGAGGGCCAGGAAGAAATAATGCAGACATGTCTTTGTAACATAGGAGGACACAAAAGCAACACCATACAAACACAGGGAGAAGATGCAGACCCCACACAGAAGGCACCCCAGACAAGAATCAAACCTAAGAACCTGCAGTTGTGAGACAACAATGCTACCACTGCACCATCAAATATCAAGCATTGCAATATTTAGAAACCACAGATATTATGAGGAATAGATCAGATCAAATATGAGGCAAAAATCTGCAATTTTTTTTACAATTGGTGGTGGGGTAGGGAATTCAGGTCCTTAACACCTGCATACAAAGTACAGGGTTCACGTCTGAGGTATTTCCTACCACACCACCATGAGTTTGTTCTAGCCACCTAACAACTGGGGCATTCACACACACACACACACACACACACACACACACACACACACACACACACACACACACACACACACACACGTTGTTCCTCTTACCTTCCATAGTGCGATGTAGATCCTTTCCCCTGTCTGCGATCCATATAGCTGGGGCCATTACAAACATCCCATAGCTGGTGCATTCGAGCACATCCCCGTGAGATCCCCGATGAGACTCCTTACCATTACATCCCCGCGAGTTCTCCAGCCTGCCTGCCGATGTTGCAGTCCGGGTCCGACCTGTTCCCAGCGATAATCTATGCAGTTAAAACTGCATAGACTTCTGGGAGCTTTGTTCTTACATGTTTCCCATTCCGGACTGCTGCTGAGACAGTCTGCGCATGCTCCATGCTGTCTCAGCAGCAGTCCGGACTAGTGCACGAAAGTCCGCGATTTTTTAAATTTGTTTTATCTTTTGTTTTTCTTTTATTTTCTTTATTTTACAGCTGAGGGGGCTGCAGTCTGGCAGTCCAATAGCACGGCCCACCCCTGTATAGACTACTGATACCTGTCTTTATTCTGCTAATATTGACTGGATCCTTTCCATTTGTGCTTCATCTCAAGGCATAGAAATTCTGCTTTCATCCAGAAAGCCTGATGGTGGTCACTCCTTGGTTTTATATGTTATACACCGAGTGATGCTCACAGTGTAAACATACTTAAAACTGGATAAAGAAGGATTATTAATAATTTTGGAAATCGAGGATTTTTTAAATATTTGTATGTTTTTATACTATAGATAATGAACCACTGATTACCTTGTTCATTGAAAGGAAACCTATTCCAGAGATGATTTCAGCAGGAGTATATGAGTGGACTGTTGTACTGACAGCATATAAGCATGAATTGTTTACAGCGCATGAAATAACAATATGACAATGGTGAATTATGAAATAGATTTCATATTTCAGAAAGTCCTACAGACCTAGGCATTCCTGACTTTTGTTACTTGGGTCTACAGACAACACAGAGCAAATTATATACCGGACTGAGAAAAAATATGCTTCTGTCACAGATGCTTAACACACATTGAAAGGTTAGCCTAAAATAACTGAGGTAATGAGTATATCATACTATTTCAGAAAATTAGCAGTAAGTTTGAATGGTGGTTGTATAGTGTGGAATCCAAGGTCATAAGCCCTTCACAAGGTCATCTGCAGCATTAAATTGTTGCGTCAATCTCATTGTGACATTCCACAAATAAAAGTCTTAGGCATTTCATAGCCATTTATGCCTGGTGTTCTGCCTACCCTGGCTGTGCATAGCAAGTGTAATCTCCTAATCTGTAGCAAGATGTGTTGAGAAGTTTACTAACCACCACAGACAGTGTTAGCAGACAGTGACTCAATCAAAATGACACATGTGGAGACCGTCAAATAGTTTAATTTCCAAACTGTGCGGATCTTAGTACAAGAAATAATTCCAAATAGGTCAAATAATGATGCTTTGACACACTCCAGTAATATACATGTAGCTGCAGTGGAGTCTAACACACAACTGAAGAAAATGGGGGAGAAGGGAGGAGTTAACTAACAGACCTAGGCTACAGGAAAATAGCTAGGACAAAATACACGAAAGGCAATTTCTTAGCTGAACAGCAAATACACAAGCATGTGTAACATGACACTCCCACCTGAAATCTTTAGATTTCAACAAACAACAATAACAATAAATATTAAGTCCATTATATATTTGGAACATCTTTATCCTCTGGAACCTGAAAAACAAGAGGGAGGAGAGAACAAGAGGATAAATGCAAACATCATAGTGAATTCTTGCTGTTGTCGACACCTCTGAAAACCTGGGCAAGCAGGAACGGGAACAGATCAAAGTTCAGGTAGCAGAATCTTTCCATGTTTCCCATCTTTGTTGTTTTTCTCTAGGGAGAGGAATAACTCAGCCCACATTTTCAGACGTGAGCTGTCTTAATAGTATCTTGCCCTGAATGGTAAAGGGTGCTATAAAGCCCAGTGGATCGTAGATGCTGTTTACTACAGACAAAACTCCATGTTTGGTGAAAGGCTTGTCACAAGCTGACATTTGAAATATAAATGAGTCTTGCTTGACATTCCAAAGCAACCCGAGGCTGCATTGCATGAGGATAATATTAGACTCTAGTTCAAAGTTCTTTCATGATCCTCAGAATGAAAGGCTCCATTTACCATGACGCTATTGGAGACTATCTTGTAAAGTCTGAGATTAGATACAGTCAGCATACCTTGAGTTCTGGCAAGAAGATTAATCGCCTCTTCCTCTGCGGGAAAAGATTTAAGCCTGTCATCTACATAAAAGTTTCTTTCAACAAACTGATGTGCATCAGACCCAAAGTCCCTTTCACCTTCTTGGGCAGTTCTTCTCAACCCATATATTGTGACTGCAGGAGATGGGCCGTTACCAAACACATGTAGCTCCATCTGATAGTTTATGACCTTGTTGTTGACATCATTATTATGGTACCATCGAAATCTGAGGTAGTTTCTGTTGTCCTCACGATCAATGAAACAATGGATCATTTGTTGGATTTCAGCCATTACCGCAATCAATTCTTATCTGAAATGGATCAAGACCCCTGTTATGTTATTGTTCAGATTAGGCCCAGAAAGAAGGTCATTAGGAGAAACACCTTCATGGCAAGCACTTGAGTCAAAGACTACTCTGATTTGGTCTGGCTTGTGAGGAAGTCAACAAAGTGCTGCTTTTTCATTGCAGATTTCCTGTTTAGGGTGCATTCCAGTGAAATAATCCATTACTTGGCAAGCTGCTTATTGCATGGCAAATTCATTCTTGGGGTACGGAATGGTAAAGGTGCCACCCAGCTGTTGGAGTTGTCCTGATAGAATTCTTCACTCATAATTTTCAAGAATTCCTTATCTTCCCTTGTGGCCACCAACTGATTGTCTTCACTAGTGGTATCTGTGAAGACTGGTAGAGATGGGTGAAGGCTGCCAGCATAGCCAGATAGAATTGTGCAGATAATTCTATCATTTGTAAATATGAATGTTGAACTACAAGCTTGTTTTTTTAAATGAAAGAATATGCTGTGAAATGTTGAACTTAAAACAATGTGGCAACATTGCCCTCTGCTCTAAAGAAAGCTATGTCAAGCATTTCTTGTTGGTCCTTTGAAACTAAAATTATTTCATGACTGCCTTTGATGTTTACAATTCGGCTCCGGACGGGCTAGATGAAGGCTTCCTGCCTATTGTTTTAAGGCTAAAGTTAATGACCAGAATTTACATATGGAATGTCCTTTATTACTCTGGTTTCTGTCTAAGTGTAAAATAATGTAAATGCAGTTTCTGTCAGAGTGGGAACACCAGGAAAGTGTGAAATGATGTAATGTTTTATCAGAACTGCAGTTTCAATTTAAACAGTGAGAACCAGAGATTATTAAGCATTTTTATCTTGATCATCCAACTCAAAGCACTGCCTCTTGCTCACATGTAAGTTATCTTAGACTTGTGTTTTCTTTTAGGGATAGCTAGAAGCTAGAAAGATTAGACTAAGTGTTTTTATGTAATGTCAAAACTGTACTACTGAATTATTTTAAGGATTTGTGTGTGATCTCTGAACTCTTCACTACCACTGACTGTGTAGTAGAAAGTATTGTCTTGTGGTTTTAATTATTTATTATTAAATATTTTAAAACCTTTTAACTGTGGCTCGAATGTGTAGAGATAATTTAAGTTCTAGAGTACATAGAGTTTACTGTCCAAGTCACTCCAAATAAGCTTTGACTGTTTAGTCACATCTACCAATTGGATAATAATATTGCACAGTAATAATTGGACACCCTTTTAAGGGCCTTTGAGTAGCTGATAATTATTAGCAGGTGGTTGCAGCTGGTACTACAGTATAGTCTGGGGAAAAGGGGCACAGCTGGAGAACCTGTGCCAGACTTCCCCAGGGCTGTCTGTGTGGTTGTATAAACTCTTCTCAAAGTGTGTGTGTGTGTCAGCTACTTGGGCAGGAACACTTAGCACTGATTGGACAGAGAGGGTGCTAGAGGTTTTAGCTTGCCCACTAGGCTGAGATCTGGACCCTATAGCTGTGCCAGTGGGGAGTCTTATTGGGGACCTGGAGAGCAAGGGAGCAACCAGCCTTCGACTGACTGTGATCTCTATGTGCTCTTAAGGAAAATTGCACTTTACTGTGTGCATTTGTTATCCTTTCCTCATATATGAGACACCCTCTCTGGTGTTAGTGGTGAGGATTGAGGCTCCTTGATTGCTGGGCCAGGGCATGGGCATCACATTTGTGGTGGCAGTGGTTGGGATATCCACCCTACATTTGTGTTTGGCAGTGGTGGGATATCCACATCACATATTAAAAGTTGGCAAATACTAATTGGCTTGCAGTGGTGTGGGTAGAGTGAATCCTGTAGCTTGTGTACAGTGAGCTTTGAAGGTGTTTTTATACTCTAAAACAGCCACGCAGTGAATACTCAGAGTTTAGATCGCAATTGTTTTATTTCTTTTGTTAGCTTAGTTAATCAGGGTGAGCAGGCAGCATCTCAGCAGAGGAGTATGGCAAACTGACAAGGGACCAGCTGGCAGAGATGTGCCAGGCTAGGGGACTGGTGCATGGAAACCTGACTAAGGCAGACCTGATTGCAGCCTTGATTATAGCTGCATCAGAAAACAGAAACCAGGAGGACAATCAGACTGGCAGTGGAGATATAATTCCCTCAAAGAATGGACAGCTCAACCTTTCTTCAGTGGACTTAAAAATCCAGCTGGAGCTAAAGAGACCTGAGTTGGAGGCCAGGTGTGTGGAATTAGAAGCAAATTAGAGACTGTGATGTTTGAAGGCTGAGGAGAATAAGAAACTATTACATCTGCAAGCTGAGGAACAAGAGAGGCAGAGGCAGGATGAGAAGGAGATGCTGACTCGTTGCCACAGTCATGGAGGTAATGGGGAAGGTAGTAACTGGACCCCAGAAGCACAAAATGTCAGTAAATTTCTTCCGCAGTTTAAAGAGGGGGATAATTTTGATAGTTTCATTCATATGTTTGACAGGGTATGTAAACAGTATGACATTGACCAAGGGCTCTGGGTACGGTTCCTGACCCCCTTACTTCATGATAGAAGTGTAACTGTTCTGTCCAAAATGTCTGATGTTGCATGTTTTGATTATACTGCTGTAAAAAATAGTCTTTTAGAACTGTTTAAGCTAACACCTGAAACATATAGGAAAAGGTTTTGTGAGCATAGATGCAAGGCAAATGAAAGTGTGTATGAATATGTTGCTGAATTAAGCACTTATTTCCATATGTGGGTGAGTGGATGTCAGTCCACCACTTTCGAAAGGCTGGCAGACCTTTTGGTGAGGGAACAAGCCCATAGCACTTTGCCTGAGGACATGAGGATCTGGTTAGCTGATAGACAATGTGCTACTTCAGATGAGTTGGGGAAGAAGGGAGACCTATACCTGGCAAGCAGGGCAGCCCTGCACAGGAAGGGGACCCCCAGTACTGCTCATGGGTCTAAAGGAACCCATGGTGGGCAGCACAGACTGTCCCAACAGAATCTTCCAGTAGCAGGGCAAGCCACTAGTCCAAGTACATGTCCAGGAGCTAGGGTTAAATGTTTTGAATCCAGCCAATGGGGCCATGTGGCATACAGGTGTCCACGGAGGCAAGGTGGGGAACCAAAGATGAGGGAGCCAGTTAGTGGGAAAGACAAAATGCCAATAGTAGGTTGTCTTGAGACAACAGGGGTACTGAACTACCACCCTGCAGATGTCCTGATAGGAAAGGATTTGGGTGAGGTAGTACCATGTGCTTATGCAGTTACACGCAGTCAGGCTAAGAGACAAGCATGTGGGTCTGGTAGCCTGGGGGAGACCCAGGCAGACTGCATACTTGCAGCCAGGACTGGTGAGGTGGTTACTTCAGGGAGTGAGCTACACTGTAGCAGTGAGACTGAAGGTGAGTGACAGCTTCTTTTGGGTACTGATGTTCCCTTGGAAAGAGTGATTGCAAAGGTAGAGGTGAGTAGTAGTGCTCAGGCTGACAGTGAGGCACCACTGTCAGAGGATGCCAGACTTCCTGTGGAAGGGGAGCTTGGATGGGTTACAAGGAGAAAATTGAGACAGGCTCAGCTCTCAGACCTTACATTGCAAGACCTAAGGCAGGTAGCTAGGGAGGCACCCGATTCTCAAGGAAAGGGGAAATCTGTATACTGGGGCAAAGGGTTACTATACAGAGAGTGGACCCCTGATGGAGTGCTAGAAAGTGAGAGAGTACAGCAGTTGGTAGTGCCTAGAGCCTACCTTCTGGTGCGTCTAGCCATATCCCATGATATTTCCTTTGCAGTTCATATGGGCAAGAAATGTACAAAGAAGTGTATTATGCAGAACTTCTATTGGCCTTGAATTTCCAGAGATGTAACAGGGTACTGCAGGACCTGGGAGCAGTGCCAAAAGGTAGGCAAGGCAGGAGACAAGGTGAGACCTCCTTTGATGCCTTTGCCTGTGATTGAGGAGCCATTTCAGAGGGTAGCTATGGATATTGTGGGTCCTCTGATTACCCCAAGTTCCACAGGGAAAAAGTATATCCTAATGGTAGTGGATTATGCTACATGATACCCTGAGGCAGTGGCTTTGTCCTCCATTGAGGTAAAGAAGGTGGCAAATGCTTTGTTAGAGATTTTCAGCAGGGTAGGTTTCCCAAAAGAGATACTGACTGACAGAGGTACCAATTTCATGTCAGACCTGCTGGCTTGTCTGTGGAAGTCCTGTGGGGTGAAGCACATGAAGACCACCCCCTATCATCCCCAGACTAATGGTCTTGTTGAGAGGTTAAACTCTACAATCAAGTCCATGCTACAGGCATTTGCAGATCAGTTTAAGAGGGAGTGGGACAAATATTTGTCCCATCTGTTTTTTTGCTTACAGAGAGGTTCCCCAGGAATCCACAGGTTTCTCACCCTTTGAGTTGCTGTATGGGCATAGGGTGAAGTGACCTCTAGATTTAATTTGAGATGAGTGGGAAGGTGAGTGTGGGTCTCACAGGGAGTCTGTTGTGGCATATGTCCTAAACCTCAGGACAAGGCTCAGGGAATTCATGGGCTTGGCCCAGGAGAACCTGGCAGTAGCCCAACAACAGAAAAAGGTGTGGTATAACAGGAATGCTCGAGCTAGAGAGTATGCTGTGGGGCAGCAGGTAATAGTTCTCATTCCTGTCAGACACAACAAGCTGCAAGCAGCTTGGGAGGGACCCTACAAGGTGGTAAGAAAGGTAAGTGATGTTAACTACATGGTGGAAGTGCTAGGCAGATAGCAGGGGCACAAATTGTACCATGTTAACATGATGTAACCTTACCATGATAGGGAGGCCCTTGTGCTGAGCATTTGCAGTGGATTGCAGGAGGAGTCTGAGAGAGATATGGGGACTGATCTCCTCAGTGAGGCTCAGGCTGACACCCCGGTGGAAGGGGTAGCAATGTCCCAGCAGCTCTCTCCTACACAGATTTGAGAAATCTGAGCAGTGTTGCAGGAATTTGGGGACATGTTCATTGGGAAACCTGGGTGCACCCACCTGGTGCAGCACCAAGTGGATACAGGACCCCAAAAGCCTATTAGGCAGGCCCCTTATAGGGTGCCTGATAGAGTCAGACAGACCATGAGGAAGGAGGTACAGGATATGTTGGTACTAGGGGTGATTTAAGAGTCTAACAGTCCCTGGGCCTACCCAGTGATGCTGGTGCCAAAGAAGGATAGCAGCACCAGGTTCTGTGTGGACTACAGGAAATGAAATAGTCACACAGAGTCAGATGCTTACCCCATGCCTAGTACAGATGAGGCCCTAGAGCAGCTAGGTTGGGTTAAGTATCTTACAACCATTGATCTTACCAAGGGTTACTGGCAGTTGCCCTTGACTTCCAGTGCTAGAGAGAAGTCAGCCTTTGTGACTCCTTTTTGCTTGCATGAGTTCAAAAAGATGCCCTTTGTGATGAAGAATGCCCCTGCAACTTTCCAGAGGGTGGTAGATCATATCCTAGCAGGAGCAGGAGGGGTTTCCCTTGCTTACCTAGATGATATTGCTATCTACAGCCATTCCTGGCCAGAGCACCTTCAGCATGTCAGGGAGGTGCTGGGCAGACTACAGAGGGTAAGGTTGACTATTAAGCCAAGCAAATGTCAGCTGGGTATGGCGGAAATCTTCTACCTAGGACATAGAGTGGGGAATGGTCAGATAAAGCCAGAACCTGCCAAAGTGGAAGCCATTCAGGCATGGCTTGCACCTGTTACCAAAAAGCAGGTGAGGGCATTTTTAAGAACAGCAGGGTACTACAGAAAGTTCGTTCCCAGTTATAGTACCATAGCTGCTCCTCTCACAAACCTGACAAGGAAGAACAGGCCATATAAGGTAGTGTGGACCCCAGCATGTGAACAGACATTCCAGAAGCTTAAAGAAGCTTTGGGAGGACCCCCTGTGTTAGCCAGTCCAGATTACAGCAAATAATGTCTTATACAGGTAGATGCTTCAAACCATGGGGTGGGGGCTGTACTTAGCCAGATTTCTTCAGAGGGGGAAGAGCACCCAGTGGTTTATCTCAGTCATAGGCTCCAATCCAGGGAGGAATGCTATGCAGCTATAGAAAAGGAATGTCTAGCCACAGTGTTAGCAGAAACTTCAGTCTTATCTGTATGGAAGGAAATTCACTGTTATGACAGACCACAACCCCCTAATATGGTTAAACAGAGCCAGCCAGCAAAATGCCAAGTTGCTAAGATGGAGCCTGGGGTTGCAAGCATAGGATATGTCTGTGCAGCACCGCAGTGGGGTTAGCAATGCCAATGCAAATGGGTTCTCAAGACAGGGAATGGGGAGTGGTACACTAAGATGGACCTAACTCTCTCAAGAGGTGTTTCTCAAGGGTCACTTGAAAAACTAGCTTGAGTGCTCCGGGGAATGTGGAGACTAGTAGAGATGGGTGAAGGCTGCCAGCCTAACCAGATAGAATTGCGCAGATAATTCTATCATTTGTAAATATGAATGTTGAACTACAAGCTTGTTTTTTTAAATGAAAGAATATGCTGTGAAATGTTGGACTTAAAACAATGTGGCAACATTGCCCTCTGCTGCAAAGAAAGCTAAGTGCAAGCATTTCTTGTTGGTCCTTTGAAATTAAAATTATTTCATGACTGCCTTTGATGTTTATAATTCGGCTCCGGCTGGACTAGATGAAGGCTTCCTGCCTATTGTTTTAAGTCTAAAGTTAATGACCAGAATTTACATGTGGAATGTCCTTTATTACTCTGGTTTCTGCTTAAGTGTAAAAGAATGTAAATGCAGTTTCTGTCAGCCTGAGAACATCAGGAAAGTGTGAAATGATGTAAAGTTTTATCAGAACTTCAGTTTCAATTTAAACAGTGAGAACTAGAGATTATTACGCATTTTTTGTCTGGATCATCCAACTGACAGCACTGCCTCTTGCTCACATGTAAGTTATCTTAGACTTGTGTTTTCTTTTAGGGATAGCTAGAAACTAGAAAGATTAGACTAAGTGTTTTTATGTGATGTCAGGACTGTACTACTGAATTATTTTAAGTATTTGTGTGTGATCTCTGAACTCTTGACTAGCACTGACAGTGTAGTAGAAAGTATTGCCTTGTAGTTTTAATTATTTATTATTAAATATTTTAAAACCTTTTAACTGTGGCTGGTTTGTGTAGAGATAATTTAAGCTCTAGAGTACATTGCATATTTATAAAGTTTACTGTCCAAGTCACTCCAAATAAGCTTTGACTGTTTAGTCACATCTAACAATTAGATAATAATAATATTGCACAGTAATAATTGGACACCCGTTAAAGGGCCTTTGAGTAGCTGATAATTATTGGTGGGTGGTGGTAGCTGATACTACCATATAGTCTGGGAAAAGGGGCACAGCTGGAGAACCTGTGCCAGCCTTCCCCAGGGCTGTCTGTGTGGTTGTATACACTCTTCTCAAAGTGTGTGTTTGTCAGCTACTTGGGCAGGGACATGAAGCACTGGTTGGACAGAGAGGGTGCTAGAGGTTCTAGCTTGCCTACTAGGCTGAGATCTGGTCCCTATAGCTGTGCCAGTGGGGAGTCTTATTGGGGACCTGGTGAGCAAGGGAGCGACCAGCCCCAGACTGACTGTGATCTCTGTGTGCTCTTAAGGAAAATTGCACTTTACTGTGTGTATTTGTTATCCTTTCCTCATATATGAGACACCCCCTCTGGTGTTAGCAGTGAGGATTGAGGCTCCTTGATTGCTGGGCCAGGGCATGGGCATCACATTTGTGGTGGCAGGTTCATAGGTTCATAGGTTCATAGATTAGTACTAAGCTAACTGCCCTTGCAAGCCATTTTAAGCCTAGCCAATTATCCCTTGTGAGACTCAAACCCTGCACCTTGTGTTTGTAAGGCAAACACCTTAACCATTAGGCCACACTCCCAGTGTTTGGGATATCCACCTCACAAATTTTGTTTGGCAGTGGTGGGATAGCCACATCACATATTAATTAGTTGGCAAATACTAATTGGCTTGCAGTGGTGTGGATAGAGTGAATCCTGTAGCTTGTGTACAGTGAGCTTTGAAGGTGTTTTTATACTCTAAAACAGCCACGCAGTGAATACTCAGAGATTAGATCGCAATTGTTTTATTTCTTTTGTTAGCTTAGTTAATCAGGGTGAGCAGGCAGCATGTCAGCAGAGGAGTATGGAAAGCTGACAAGGGGCCAGCTGGCAGAGATGTGCCAGGCTAAGGGACTGGTGCATGGAAACCTGACTAAGGCAGACCTGATTGCAGCCTTGATTATAGCTGCATCAGAAAACAGAAACCAGGAGGACAATCAGACTGGCAGTGGAGATATAATTCCCTCAGAAAATGGACAGCTCTACCATTCTTCAGTGGACTTAAAAATCCAGCTGGAGCTAAAGAGACTTGAGTTGGAGGCCAGGCGTGTAGAATTAGAAACAAATTAGAGACTGTGATGTTTGAAGGCTGAGGAGAAGAAGAAACTATTACATCTGCAAGCTGAGGAACAAGAGAGGCAGAGGCAGGATGAGAAGGAGATGCTGACTCTTTGCCACAGTCATGGAGGTAATGGGGAAGGGAGTAACTGGACCCCAGAAGCACAAAATGTCAGTAAATTTCTTCCGCAGTTTAAAGAGGGGGGTAATTTTGATAGTTTCATTCATATGTTTGACAGCGTATGTAAACAGTATGATGTTGACCAAGGGCTCTGGGTACGGTTCCTGACCCCCTTACTTCATAATAGAAGTGTAACTGTTCTGTCCAAAATGTCTGACGTTGCATGTTTTGATTATACTGCTGTAAAAATAGTCTTTTAGAACTGTTTAAGCTAACAACTGAAACATATAGGGAAAAGTTTTGTGAGCATAGATGCAAGGCAAATGAAAGTGTGCATGAATATTTTGCTGAATTAAGCACTTATTTCCATATGTGGGTGAGTGGATGTCAGGTCACCACTTTTGAAAGGCTGGCAGACCTTTTGGTGAGGGAACAAGCCCATAGCACTTTGCCTGAGGACATGAGGATCTGGTTAGCTGATAGACAATGTGCTACTTTAGATGAATTGGGGAAGAAGGGAGACCTATACGTGGCAAGCAGGGCAGCCCTGCACAGGAAGGGGACCCCCAGTACTGTTCATGGGTCTAAAGGAACCCATGGTGGGCAGCACAGACTGTCCCAACAGAATCTGCCAGTAGCGGGGTAAGCCACTAGTCCAAGTACATGCCCAGGAGCTAGGGTTAAAAGTTTTGAATCCAGCCAATGGTGCCATGTGGCATACGGGTGTCCATGGTGGCAAGGTGGGGATCCAAAGATGAGGGAGCCAGTTAGTGGGAAAGACAAAATACCAATAGTAGGTTGTCTTGAGACAACAGAGGTACTGAACTACCACCCTGCAGATGTCCTGATAGGAAAGGATTTGGGTGAGGCAGTACCATGTGCTTATGCAGTTACACACAGTCAGGCTAAGAGACAAGCATGTGGGTCTGGTAGCCTGGGGGAGACCCAGACAGACTGCATACTTGCAACCAGGACTGGTGAGGTGGTTACTTCAGGGAGTGAGCTACGCTGTAGCAGTGAGACTGAAGGTGAGCCACAGCTGCTTGTGGGTACTGATGTTCCCTTGGAAAGAGTGACTGCAAAGGTAGAGGTGAGTAGTAGTGCCAGGCTGACAGTGAGGCACCACTGTCAGAGGATGCCAGACTTCCTGTGGAAAGGGAGCTGGGATGGGTTACAAGGAGAGAGTTGAGACGAGCTCAGCTCTCAGACCCTACATTGCAAGGCCTGAGGCAGGTAGCTAGGGAGGCACCTGATTCTCAAGGAAAGGGGGGAATCTGTATACTGGGGCAAAGGGTTAATATACAGAGAGTGGACCCCTGATGGAGGGCTAGAAAGTGAGAGAGTTCAGCAGTTGGTAGTGCCTAGAGCCTACCTTCCTGCACTTCTAGCCATAGCCCATGATATTCCCTTTGCAGGTCATATGGGCAAAAAATGTACAAAGAGGCGTATTATGCAGAACTTATATTGGCCTGGAATTTCCAGAGATGTAACAGGGTACTGCAGGACCTGGGAGCAGTGCCAAAAGGTAGGCAAGGCAGGAGACAAGGTGAGACCTCCTTTGATGCCTTTGCCTGTGATTGAGGAGCCATTTCAGAGGGTAGCTATGGATATTGTGGGTCCTCTGAGTACCCCAAGTTCCACAGGGAAAAAGTATATCCTAATGGTAGTAAATTATGCTACACGATACCCTGAGGCAGTGACTTTGTCCTCCATTGAGGTAGAGAAGGTGGCAAATGCTTTGTTAGAGATTTTCAGCAAGGTAGGTTTCCCAAAAGAGATACTGACTGACAGAGGTACCAATTTCATGTCAGACCTGCTGGCTTGTCTGTGGAAGTCCTGTGGGGTGAAGCACATGAAGACCACCCCCTATCATCCCCAGACTAATGGTCTTGTTGAGAGGTTAAACTCTACAATCAAGTCCATGCTACAGGCATATGCAGATCAGTTTAAGAGGGAGTGGGATAAATATTTGTCCCATCTGTTTTTTTCCTTACAGAGAGGTTCCCAGGAATCCACAAGTTTCTCACCCTTTGAGTTGCTGTATGGGCATAGGGTGAGGTGACCTCTAGATTTAATTCGAGATGAGTGGGAAGGTGAGTGTGGGTCTCACAGGGAGTCTGTTGTGGCATATGTCCTCAGCCTCAGGACAAGGCTCAGGGAACTCATGGACTTGGCCCAGGACAACCTGGCAGAAGCCCAACAACAGGAAAAGGTGAGGTATGACTGGAATGCTCGAGCTAGAGGGTATGCTGTGGGGCAGGAGGTAATAGTTCTCATTCCTGCCAGACACAACAAGCTGCAAGCAGCTTGGAAGGGACCCTACAAGGTGGTAAGAAAGGTAAGTGATGTTAACTACATGGTGGAAGTGCTAGGCAGATGGCAGTGGCACAAATTGTACCATGTTAGCATGATGAAACCTTACCATGATAGGGAGGCCCTTGTGCTGAGCATTTGCAGTGGATTGCAGGAGGAGTCTGAGAGATATGGGGACTGATCTCCTCAGTGAGGCTTGGGCTGACACCTTGGTGGAAGGGGTAGCAATGTCCCAGCAGCTCTCTCCCACCCAGGTCTGAGAAATCTGAGCAGTGATGCAAGAATTTGGGGACATGTTCACTGGGAAACCTGGGTGCACCCACCTGGTACACCACCAGGTGGATACAGGACCCCAAAGGCCTATTAGGAAGGCCCCTTATAGGGTGCCTGAGAGAGTCAGACAGACCCTGAGGGAGGAGGTACAGGATATGTTGGAACTAGGGGTGGTTTAAGAGTCCAACAGTCCCTGGGCCTACCCAGTGGTGCTGGTGCCAAAGAAGGATGGCAGCACCAGGTTCTGTGTGGACTTTAGGAAATTAAATAGTCACACAGAGTCAGATGCTTACCCCATGCCTAAGACAGATGAGGCCCTAGAGCAGCTGGGTTGGGTTAAGTATCTTACAACCATTGATCTTACCAAGGGTTACTGGCTGTTGCCCTTGACTCCCAGTGCTAGAGAGAAGTCAGCCTTTGTGACACCTTTTTGCTTGTATGAGTTCAAAAAGATGCCCTTTGTGATGAAGAATTCATTTGGAACTTTCCAGAGGGTGGTAGATCATATCCTAGCAGGAGGGGTTTCCCTTGGTTATCTAGATGATATTGCCATCTACAGCCATTCCTGGCCAGAGAACCTTCAGCATGTCAGGGAGGTGCTGGGCAGACTACAGAGGGCAAGGTTGACCATTAAGCCAAGCAAATGTCAGCTGGGTATGGTGGAGGTCTCCTACCTAGGACATAGACTGGGGAATGGTAAGATAAAGCCAGAACCTGCCAAAGTGGAAGCCATTCAGGCGTGGCTTGCACCTGTTACCAAAAAGCAGGTGAGGGCATTTTTAGGGACAGCAGGGTACTACAGAAAGTTTGCCCCCAGTTATAGTACCATAGCTGCTCCCCTCACAGACCTGACAAGGAAGAACAGGCCAGATAAGTTAGTGTGGACCCCAGCATGTGAACAGGCATTCCAGAAGCTTAAAGAAGCTTTGGGAGGACCCCCTGTATTAGCCAGTCCAGATTACAGCAAAGAATTTGTTGTACAGGTAGATGCTTCAAACCATGGGGTGGGGGCTGTACTTAGCCAGATTTCTTCAGAGGGGGAAGAGCACCTAGTGGTTTATCTCAGTCATAGTCTCCAACCCAGAGAGGAATGCTATGCAGCTATAGAAAAGGAATGTCTAGCCACAGTGTGGGCAGAAACTTCAGCCTTATCTGTATGGAAGGAAATTCACTATTATGACACATCACAACCCCCTAACATGGTTAAACAGAGCCAGCCAGAAAAATGACAAGTTGCTAAGATGGAGCCTGGCGTTGCAAGCATATGATATGTCTGCAGCACCACAGTGGGGTTAGCAATGCCAATGCAAATAGGTTCTCAAGACAGGGAATGGGGTGAGGTACACTCAGATGGACCTAACTTTCTCAATAGGTGTTTCTCGAGGGTCACTTGAAAAAGTAGCTTGAGTGATCTGGGGGGGGGGTGTGTGGAGACTGGTAGAGATGGGTGAAGGCTGCCAGCCTAGCCTGATAGAATTGCACAGATAATTCTATCATTTGTAAATATGAATGTTGAACTACAAGCTTGTTTTTTTAAATGAAAGAATATGCTGTGAAATGTTGAACTTAAAACAATGTGGCAACATTACCCTCTGCTGTAAAGAAAGCTAAGTGCAAGCATTTCTTGTTGGTCCTTTGAAATTAAAATTATTTCATGACTGCCTTTGATGTTTATAATTCGGCTCCGGCCGGGCTAGATGAAGGCTTCCTGCCTATTGTTTTAAGGCTAAAGTTAATGACCAGAATTTACATATGGAATGTCTTTTATTGCTCTGGTTTCTGCCTAAGTGTAAAAGAATGTAAATGCAGTTTCTGTCAGCCTGAGAACACCAGGAAAGTGTGAAATGATGTAATGTTTTATCAGAACTGCAGTTTCAATTTAAACAGTGAGAACCAGAGATTATTAAGCATTTTTGTCTGGATCATCCAACTCACAGCACTGCCTCTTGCTCACATGTAAGTTATCTTAGACTTGTGTTTTCTTTTAGGGATAGCTAGAAGCTAGAAATATTAGACTAAGTGTTTTTATGTGATGTCAGAACTGTACTACTGAATTATTTTAAGTATTTGTGTGTGATCTCTGAACTCTTGACTAGCACTGACTGTGTAGTAGAAAGTATTGCCTTGTGGTTTTAATTATTTATTATTAAATATTTTAAAACCTTTTAACTGTGGCTGGTTTATGTAGAGATAATTTAAGCTCTAGAGTACATTGCACATTTATAGAGTTTACTGCCCAAGTCACTCCAAATAAGTTTTTACTGTTTAGTCACATCTAACAATTAGATAATAGGGTGGACCTGGAGCGTGGGACTCTCGAAAGGAGAAACTTGGGTCATTCTTTGTCCCTGCAATTTTCCTGATGAATTCGCAGAAGAGGAAGGAAAATGGGGGAAAGGAGACTCTGCTTCCTTGTACTTCAGTCCAACTGTTGTCCATTTTCCTTGGATACCATATTGGAGCTTTGAAACTATCGGGTTAACGCCATGCGCAGTGTCTAGATAACTGAGGCCTGGAAGGTGTGTGTCTTCCTTGGCTAGCTGAAGTTTGGAAAGAAGGTCACTAAGCTCTTGAAACTTTAGATTGTCTTTGCCAGATATCTTCTGGAAACTTTGCAGCCTCAATTACTTCAGGGCTGCCAAAGCTACATTCCAGTCTGTCTCAGGCAGTATTAAGACTCACAGCCAGGTTAGCGATAGGAACAGCCTTGAGATGCTTAATATGTTCAGAGGAGCTGAGACCAGGCCACCTGATAAGCAAATCTAGTTCTTCGGTAGCTGTAATGTCCAGATCAACAACTGCAGACTTAAAGGTGGATTTCCAGCCTCTTTTGTTCTCAGGCCTATTATCAAACTGTGTGAAGCCAGTTTTGATAAGATCTTTGTGACACATGTACTTTACAACCCATGACACTTCTGTGTGTTCAGACTTTAAGTGAGGAGCTGTTGGTTGAACAGTGTTGGTCACATTAACATTGGCACCATTGCTGAATGACATTGGAATGTACGATGGTGCAAGGGGATCAAGCTGAGGAACTGGCTGAGAGTTCATAAGTGCAGGGGCTTGCAATGGTGCAGAGGCTTGGTTGACAGGAGATTGGTGACTTCCTCCATAATATGGTAGGTTAGCTTGAGCAGGGCTATGTGTGTTGTACTGACCTTGGTTGAGAGGTACTGCAGCAGTAGTCACTGGGAGTAATAGTTCTGAGGAAGTGTCTCTGGCTTGGGGAGCATCAGACAAAATGGAATGCTTATTACTTTGGTTGAACACATAGTCTGTAGTGCGTTTAAGATAACACTCAGTGTCCACTGGACCTATGCTGTCTCTGTCACTCCCACTAGCAGCCTGCTCTAAAACTCTTAACCTTGTCATTGCTATGGCACGTTCACATTGTTTTTCTAAGGCCTCTATTTCAGCCCTTTTGCGGATAGCTTCAGCCTACCTTTTTGCTTCTCTGTGTGCAGCTTCTGCCTCTCTTTCTGCTTTTTTGTGAGCAGATTCTGCTGTATGTATATATATATATATATATATATATATATATATATGTAAAAATAACACAATTCTTGCAAACAATCACTGCTGAATTGCTGACTCACCAAAGAATTATGCTGTGCAGAGAGTATCTTGTTGGCATGTACAGGCCCAAGTGAGCAAACAAATCCTTAGGAGACTGGCCTACTCTCTAAATTTAAAGGCATTTGAAAATCTTTCAATAGCTGGCCTGTGCTCTGGGACTGTTCTGAAACTTCCAAAAACTGCCAAACATATCTACACTTTGTAACTTATTAATTAAGCAAGCTCTTTATGCAACAAAGAACTGCAGGTACCGGATGCAAAATGATTCTCAAGTTGCACTTTCAAAGTCCATCAACATCACCCCACTTTTTCTTTCGGCTTTTCCCGGTTAGGGGTCGCCACAGAGGATCACATGTCTGCTCATGATTGGCAGTGGAGTTTTACAGTGTCGAGTTGCCAGCCCAGCACCCAACCTTCCACAGAAGGCACACACACGCACTCACACCTAGGACCAATTTAGAGTGTCCAATCCACTTACAGCATGCCTTTGGGATGTGGGAGGAAACCGGAGCACCCAAAGGAAACCCACGTGACCACAGGGAGGATATGCAGACTCCGCACAGAAGGCACCCCAGCCAAGGATTGAACCAGGGAACCTCTTGCTGTGAAGTGACAACACTAACCGCTGCACCACCGTGGCCGCCCATCTACAGCACCCCACTAAATATTCCAAAGTGTTTAATACATTATTTGACTGTTCTGCCTCCCCTGGCTGTGCATAGCAGGTGTAATCTCCTAATCTGTAGCAAGATGTGTTGAGTTTACTCGTCACCACAGATAGGGGCTAGGCTAGAGGAGAACAGCTAGAACAAAATACAAGAAAGGCAATTTCTTAGCTGAACAGCAAATACGCAAGAAATTATCACTCTAAGCAAATGTATCTACCACAGGTTGTACCTGCATCTATGTATTATCAATTTCACTGTCCTTGTCTTTCTGTTTATGTGTGGTTGTGTGTGCCTGAGTGTGTATAAAAAAAAAAAAATATATATATATATATATATATATATATATATATATATATATATATTTTTTTTTGTCTTTATATAATGACTTCTCATTGCTACTTCCACAAATCAACAGCTGAATGTAACATACTACTGTAAATCACAATTGTTATCCTGCTGCCTTTGTGTTGGTTTGTAAAAGACCTGTGCTTGGCTCTATCCTGCTGCCTTTGTGTTGATTTTCTGGCCATTTTGGCTTCATTTTGGACAGCTGTTATGTAATTGGGACCTTTCTCCACAGGCATCTGCTAGAAAGGGGTGTTTCAGCCCAGATAGAATACCCCTGTAAACAAATGCTAATAAATACATACATACATACATACATACATACATACATACATACATACATACATACATAAATAAATGTGACCACTGGAGAAACTGAGACATTTCAGCATATATTTTATTTCAGAAATGCTAATGTTTGATAATTAACCTTGTTTCACCAGGGTAGAGTCTAGGACCTTTATGAAGGAAGATGAAATCTGTCATGTCACTGTTGCATTGCTTTATGCTTCTTCTAATTGTCTCACAGAGAAGACCTTACAGAGTGTGAAAGAAATGATGAAAAAAACTAAAGAAATATAGTGGAAACAATATCAACATGGCTCTTGCTTAACTACAGGATTATACTTGAGTTGATGACAGGTTTATTTTCATTAAAAATCATGTTAAAATCGTGAAGATCCCTTCTTGACTTACTTACTCTAGACATAAAAGAAAAAAAAATCCAGAGGAACTGATGGACTCAGAAAAAGACTTTTAATAAACATCAAACACGAAAAAAACTCTGGAATTAAGTGTAAAAACAAGCCAAACCAAACAGCATACACTTGCAGGAAATAAGGCTCGGCTCCTGGATATATCCAAAACTTTTAATAGTCCACAAAGAGGTCACACGTTAACGCAAATACATAAAAAATACGTTTTTGTTTCACACGACTTCTTCAGAAAGCAGGAATCAATATCAACTTTTAATAAACATACAAAGCGAAGTTATTTTTCATCTGGAAAGGCTGTCTTTGTGAGCAATTACAGTTACTATGCTAAATGAAACTTTGGCATAATTAAGAGTCGTTTGTGACCTGTGCATTTATTATATAACTGTTACTGGTTATGATTTTCCTGTGAAGAGATGCATAAATCAGATCAAGATTTCAACCACTTCGTGAATGTTAGGAAAAAAGAAGAAAGATTCCTTGAGCGATGCAAAGGTTCAAACATGTTTGCTTCCATGGACATTGATGTACATGTGGAAGCTAAGGTTGAGAAACCTCTGTCTGTGCCTGTTGTAAAATCATGGACAGTCATAAATGAGGCTATTCAGAATGGTAAAGAATCAACTTTCTTTAGATTTGGAAAAGTGAAGGTTTGTTAATGGGAGATCTTTTGCCTCCTGCAGCTTCTCACTAGCGCTGAAGTCCTCAGATACCACTGTTATCCACAGCGCTGAAATCCTCAGATACCATTGTTATCCACCAGTCACTGTATATACAATGTAAGTATTAACATTGGCAGTACAGAGTGATGACATATTATAGAAGTTATACAAGACAGAAAGTAAAATAAATAAAGTGGATGTTATCTCAAGTATATGTAAATGTGTATAGTCAATTATTAAACAGAGCAACATAAGCCCTCGTTATTGCTACCTTTGCAGCCACAATTAAAATACAGGACTGACTACAACAGTTAAGGAATTATATCTGTCTGTCTGTTCATATAATGCAGAAGAACTGCAAGGAAGGCATACATCTTAACCATAGCACAATGCTCTGCTGTAGGATCATGGATGAAGGCCCAATATGAGGTGCACAGAAAAATGAGAGGCTCGTCTTACTCTTAGAGTAGACCTGATTTTTGTGTAAGAGTCAGGTTACAAGATCAGGTCATAGTTTGTAAACAGTCTAATAAAAAGAAAGACAGACCCATTAAACAGCAACGGAATTCTGTTGTCAAGTTATGGGGCCTGTGCCTGCCCGAACAGCAGACTGAGGAGTTAGGGAGCGAGTACAGGTGGGAGAGGTCAAATGATGGTGAAATATGGAAGATAAAAAATTTCAACTGAATACCTTCTGAAAATGTTTAATCTCCGGAATGTTAAATGAGAAATGATACACAAAAATAAAATATATTTATGATATACTGTATAATCGTCTAAATCTGAGCTCTGTTTCCAAGAGATTTTGGGGTTCCAGTCTTGTCCCCCCCGATAATGATGTACAGTCAGAAGCAAGTAGAAAGGAATGACCTCAAAAATATGATACATAGACTGTAACCAATTAAAAAGATTTCTAGAGTTAGAGGAAATATTTTGTCTTTGTCTCTGTATGGCTGTTATTACATTTTTTTCATATTTTTATTCAGGTTGCATTCATTTCAGCAAAACAGAACTATGAATTTATTCTAATTGCTTGTCATTATGTGTTTGCATGTTGGGTGATGTTTGCATGACTGATGGGAAGAAGATGCTGAGCTGCAGTTTGGATTTGGAAAGCTGTGAAGGGTAGGTTCATAGGTTGGTACAAGGCTATTGGCCCTAGGGCCTATACAAGCCTAGCCATAACAATTCCCTGGTTATTTCTTCCCAGAATATTTACTTCCCTTGTCTTCTGTCTAGCAGGGTGACTGATGTGATCCCCACGGTGAATTTCCTATCTCCCATCCAATCGTCAAGTTTTGAAGAGGGCCAAAGAGGTGCTCAGCTTGACATGTATGGGCAGTCTATTCCAGAGTCTGGGGAGTCTCTAGGTCAGGAATCTATCCCTCCAGCATGTTTTGCTTATTGTGATGACAAGGTTTATATCCCTGGAGCGTGTGGCTCTAAGGGATTGGGATTTCTTTAAGTGTAGCATGTCCAACAGCACTGGGTTTGAAATGGCCTTGTATGTTGAGCAGAGATTAGCTCTGAGTAGGGTACAACTGGGCTCAAAGAAAACTGTACAATGCAACTAACGGCTGCTACCATAACATGTGTAAGTTGTCATCACTGAACTATCCCTTTAAACAGTGCCCTCTCTGACTTTCCTCTAGTCAGTCTGAATATGATCTCAGGTATCTTCTGAAAAGAGGATATGGGTATAGTGGAAGCAACCTAATCAAAAAGCATGCACAAGGTATTACACATTTGAGTATAATGTAGAATAATTTTACTGTTTGAAACTCTAAAAGCAATATTTGATCTGCCAAAATTATATGATAATTTTTTGTGTTTATTTCTTAATATTTATTTATTTGATGTACCTTCATTTTAACATTTATGAAGTGCTTATTAAGTTGCGGAGTACATTTAATGGATTTGATTGACTGAACTCTTCATAAAGATAAAATAATTATATGGGGAGGTGTAATGTCTTGGCAGGCAATAAAAAAAACTAATGGGAGCAGGAAATATAGGATGATATCTCCTCTTAACAGACAGAAACTGAAAATACTACATTTTTCAGTTTTCATTATTTGACAGAATATTTGTTTTATGGTTTTCGTATTTTATCCTAAGAAAGAAAATGAAGTTCACAAAACATAACTGCCTGTATTGAGGCATAGTGTGCCAGTTTTGGTCAAATTAATTAACTCACTCACGTGCACACATTTTGCAGGGTGGGGTGCAGAAATCAAACCCAGGTCTGCAGGCTGCTATTGATATACAGCTTGTTCACTTACCTGCTGAACTGCATAGTACCAGACAGCAATTTCTAGAACATCTGTATTTGAACTGCATGCACTGTTCCGAATGAAAGCTGGCATTTAATACTGCATTTTGCCTCATCACTGACATCCTGGCTGTTCTTTCTGCGGAGCTAGAACTATGATGCAGTATTATTAATGCAGGACAGTAGCTATTAAATATTGCTTTATGACAAATATGGTAGATATTCTGAATTTGAGCATGTTCTATCCTTTTGTTAAACTAAACCTTCTTGCTTCCAGCAAGTCTGCCCAAGATGATCATGAAAAGAACAATAAATTATGCTTTTTGTGACTTTATTACATATACTGATGATTGATGAAATCTGCACTTTCAGAGAACAGCATAAAGCTGTTTCAGGTCACCATAAACATTTTGCCTCTATTTTTTTAATGAAATGCTGTTCTGAAAATACACGCAAGCAGCCATGATCCCAGAGTGGCTTACCTTCTGGCAGTATCATTTTCCCTCCCCCTCCCCATCTCCTATCCCCAAATTAGACTGCAGTACTATAGTGAAGGGGAGGGATGCCACACTGAGCATGCTCAGCCTCTCTGCAGATCAACATTCTTATCCTTCAGAATGTGCTGGCTGGAGGATGCTGTTTCTGTTCAGAAAGCAAGAGAGAGTACAGGTGTGCGACCCGAGTCATGCTAAGGAAATTGCCTGCTGCTACAGAGTGTACTTGTCATTCAGATCAGCTGCAGTCTCTGGGAGTCAGTATACCTAGGCACGAAGAATTTGGGAAACAATGAATTTTCATTTGTTAAAATACCTTCTTGATAGCAGTATTTGACAGCACTGTATCAAGAACCTATCAGAAAGATGTTCTGAAAGTACACAAACACTGCATCTGGTGTCATTCTGTTGCTATTTTACACATTTCTTGAAAGCCACAAAAAATATTTTTGTAGATAAATCCTTCCACAGACTTGGTAGAAGTACCTGGATTAAAAAAAAAACTGCAGCAAAAGGTCACAAACTCCAAGAAATCAACAGAGGATCTTTGGCACCTGTGTGATCACTAATGTATGCATTCTATTCTCTGCTGGTCTTCATCTTCTATACCATTTTCAAAAAGGAGTCTAATGATGAAGAGGATGGGGAGCAGTTGCAGGGGTCACAGCATGACAGCGACAATGATGACCAGGTACTGTAGTAGAAACGGTCATATCTGGAGTATGCATTTGAATTTGTATTTGCACAGTGTGATTACAATCAGTAAACAGACAAGGCAGTCGTACATTCATGGTCTGTGCGTCTGTGGTTTACCTCATTTCATTACAGTTCAATAGAATGAAAGTTCAATGTTTGTATTCAGGAAAGGATTCCTTCTTTTGTTCGTACGGCTTCTTTCGGTTTAGGGTTAATTGCATTAATTATGGTTAAGACTTAATTAGAAGGAGTCAGAGAAGAACAGAACAGTAGTATTAACCTTTGCTTTTTCATCAGTTTCTATTACATTTGCTAGCACAATACTGCACTTATTATACAGGCACCCAAACGCACATTCATGCACACAGACACACACACACATCAATTACATATGTACAGACACACACTTACACTATACTGATATGAAATACTTATATATGAAATACTTATATAAAATTAAAAAATAATCCAAAAAAATCTTCATTTCAGTTAGTAGGTATGATTAGACAGTGTGTCTGGGAAGCACCATCATTTATTGTCTGTACACACACACACACACACACACACACACACACACACATACACGTTTATAGGTATACATTCATAGAGCATACCCCTCAACTGCCAGATTTTTTCAGAATGTCCAGACTTTTGGGTCATATGTTTGGTCCATTTCTCATAAAAGTTGTGCTTTTCCGGCAAACCAATGAGGACTGAAGTCACTAAATAATGACATATATTTGAGTTTCAGGCTTCAGACCCTTCAGGAAATGCATGTTAATGCAAAACCTGTTATTCTAGCAACTTTCCAAATTTGTAAGTGCAATATTTAAAATCAGTTCCTATTTTTGGGCCTTTGTTCCCCCATTATTTTTGGCTTTGTCCAGATTTTGTGTACTAAGAGATTGAAAGGTAGGTCATAGAGGCATATGCAAACACGTGAGTGCATGCACACACACATTTGTAGGTATACACACATATAGGCAAATGCAAACACGTGAGCATTCACACACATGTTTCTAGGTATATACATACTAGCACATACAAGCTCATGAGTACACATGCAGACACAAATAAACACACACACACACACACACGCACACACACACACGCACACACACACACACACACACACACACACACACACACACACACACACACACACACACACACACAAGTCAAGTGATAAGTGACAGCAAACATTTTAAACTTATTTGCATCCATGAAAGAAATAATATATGTTCACATGTGATCATGAGGGCAAGTACAGATATATATTGTTGTATTTACTTTTACATGATTAGCAGTACATGCAGGAAGAGGCATCCCTAATTTATGCATTTATTTAAACTTGTGTACAAATTCATGCAGCAGGTTTTGGTTTTCAATTTGCTCAGGAATGCACATATTCATTAATGTGTGCATAAGTCCAAAAAACATAATATATATATATATATATATATATATATGGATCCTTATCAGTTGACCAAATTTTCAGAAACTTGAAATTCATATGTTCGAGACCATATGATTATTTGAAAACTCGAAACTTTTGAATGGAGAACGCGGTACAGCAAGGATCAGGAAATTTACCCTTTTCTTCACTATAGTGCGATCTCGGAGTTGGTATATATAATTTGCAGGACATGTGGGGGGCTTGGTCCCCCCTGCATAAATGTAAAAAAAGTAGATGTTTGTGTTTTTTTTTTTTTTTATGTTTGAATTTTCGGAAACTCAGTCATATGGTGTCGTCCGTATGAATTTCGAGTTTCTCAAAATATATATATATATATATATATATATATATATATATATATATATATATATATATATATATATATATCCAAATATATATATATATATATATATAGAGTCTTCCATGCTGACTCTATTAAAATCATGTGCTCTTATGCACACTGCTACATCGAGGTAATCAAGTTTATTTTTATGACACTTTAATTTTAAGGGTGTAGATTTAACCTTTTTTTTTTTTTTTTATTTCTATTGATAGCACTGTTTAATCAAATTATAAATGTTTAATGTGAGTAGTTATTCCTTTTCTGATAATTACATAAACATGTTGGTACTAATAGGAAGCAATATACATTGCTTGAACAGTCCTCTTTTCATTTAACACCACTATCAATAAAATTATTTAAGGTTCAACAGGTGAAGATAACACATTCCAAACAGTAACATGATGGGCGCAACAGAAGATGTTGCTAGCTTTAGTTTCAATTGCATAATTTGTTGAGGTAACAATATGTATGATAGTGCAGAGGTCTAGGAAGGTATAACTGGAAGCTATTTATAATGTTTTTATTGCATCATTGATCTGGTATTTAACCATTTTCACACGTGAGTTAGTAAGCAAATTGCTTCATTTACATAAATATGAATATGCATTTAAAATTCCACTAAAAGAGTAGAGCATCTCCAAATACAATTTACATGTATACACTTGCAGTTCCATTGCAGAATATTTATTTACAATCACCACCGCTGTAAATATATGATGATGAAGTTTCTCACAAATGTTTCATGTTCATTGTAATAAATATTGTAATTAAGAAATACCACCTTCCAGTATAAGGAAAGGTTCTCATATTATTTATAAAACAGAGAGGAGGACGAGACAAACTCAGATTTATCTATTGTCTGCTTATGAGCTTGATTTATGTGGAGATTTGTTGTAAATGGCTGCTGTTAACACTTTATTTTCATAGTTGCCAGACTTTCAACAGGGACCCTGTGGGAACATTTGGTGGCGAGAAAGTACAAGTATCCCAATAGGTGATGTCATATCATGGCTATTGGTCAATGTCCACAAGGACCATGGCTTGGGATATTTGGCCATTATTTGTTTAACCAAACTCAACTTCTGTTACAAGGTATCTACTTGAAGTGGACAGCACTCTGTAAAATGCATGGCCAATGCAAACCAGTAACTTAGTAGGCATTCTTTAAAGCTTTCCACCCTTTGCTAAACTAGTGGTGAGAAAGCACAATACTCTTTCAGGCTCAGCTCCTCTGCTTGAGGGTGGCCTGTGGTCACATGTAAGACTGGACAAAGACAGAAGAAAAAAATAGACCATGGCAACACTGCACATGGCCAGAGATGTTCTTTTAAAGAATAATAATCCATCCAGAAAGAGGTCATTGTTCCCCTCTACTCATCACTCATTAGACCCATTATAGAGTACAACGCCCCTTCTGGTATGTACCTCACAAGACATCTACAACAACTGGAAATGCCACAGAAATACTTCACAAAGGGGATTACTGGCCTCAATCAGATGCCCTACACAGATCGTCTCAAAAAACTCCAGCTTTACTCCGTCACATATCGCCTGCTCAGAGGTGATCTCTGCCTAACATACAAGGCTATGTCAAACCCAAAGCTGTTGGACATGCTCCACTTAAAGAAATCCCAATCCCTCCAAGCTACATGCTGTAGGGACCTAAACCTTGTCACCATAATAAACAGAACATGTTGGAGGGATAGATTCCTGCCCCAGAGACTTCCCATACTCTGAAACAGACTACCTATCTATGTCAAACAGAGCTCCTCATTAGCACTCTTCAAGAAAAAACTTGATGATTGAATAGGAAATAGGAAATTCACCCCAAGGATCACTTCTGTGGCTCTGCTCGACAGGGGCACAGGAAAATAATTTTCTTGGGTGGTGAAAGCCAGGGTACCTTTTTGGCTAGGCTTATATAGGCCCTAGGGCCAATAGCCTAGTACCTACCTATGAACCTGTGAACCTAAAATGCTAACTTCAATTTTCACTCACCAAATACAACTTTATTGAAATCTAATAAACAGTAATGCAGAAAAGTCCACAGAACTGATAATATTATCGGGTCAAATTCCATGATGTTTTTCTCTTTTTTCTTCCCCTTGTTAGATTAATATTATATATCTTTGAATCTATAAATATGTTGCGTTCATTTCTTTTGTGACTCTATTAACCTTGGCAGTGTCAGCAATGCAAATGGTTCATTGAGATCAGTGGACAACAACAGTAAAAAATACAAATAAAATAAAATAAATAAATTGCTCTCACATGCATAAGCACACACACACACACACACACACACACACACACACACACACACACACACACTGCTAGCATTACATTTTATTTTGTGGTTTTATGTACTCCGTTTTCCCAGCTGAGATGCAGTATTTTATTTTCTGTGGAGTCATGTATTCATCTGCTTTGGTAGCGGGTCAGTCCGAAACCTATGAATATTAAGCAACATGATCAACATCTGAGTTATTAATTGCTGTACGGCTGTATACAGAGAGACACCATAATGTGCCAGTATTGATGTACTAGCAATTGCCTGAGAAGCACTAGAAACATGAACTGGAAATAATTACCGGAAATTAAGAGGCAATGAATATGTCAGCTCATCCGAGACCAGCGCTTAAATTAGAAATGAAAAGTTAGAATTATAGCTGATAAAAAGGAAAAATAAAGTTTGCATTACTCATTGATATAGACAAGTGGTGATTATAGTGTCTTCTGTACTTGAAACATGAAATGATAAAATGTGAAGATCTAGGCAAAAAAACAGAGACATCCAAATAGATCTAGTAGTCCTTTGAGTGACATGACTAGTAAAACAGTAAAACAACTTACAGACATATTTAAATAATGTTGTCAATGGAGGCAAAACTAAATACAAACTACAAGATCAGTTCTAGGTATCCTATGGGTACTATGGAGCTTACGCTGGGTACTACAGGAGTCAATCCTAGGTATTCTATGGGTACTATGGAGCTTACGTTGGGTACTACAGGAGTCGATCCTAGGTATCCTATGGGTACTATGGAGTTTACACTGGGTACTACAGGAGTCAATCCCAGGTATCCTGTGGGTACTATGGAGCTTACGCTGGGTACGACAGGAGTCAGTCCTAGGTATCCTATGGGTACTATGGAGCTTACGCTGGGTACTACAGGAGTAAATCCTAGGTATACTATGGGTACTATGGAGCTTATGCTGGGTATGACAGGAGTCAATCCTAGGTATCCTGTGGGTACTGTGGAGCTTACACTGGGTACTACAGGAGTCAATCCAAGGTATCCTATGGGTACTATGGAGCTTACGCTGGGTACTACAGGAGTCAATCCTAGGTATCCTATGGGTACTATGGAGCTTACGCTGGGTACTACAGGAGTCAATCCTAGGTATCCTGTGGGTACTATGGAGCTTACGCTGGGTACTACAGGAGTCAATCCTAGGTATCCTATGGGTACATTGAAGCTTACGCTGGTTACTACAGGAGTCAATCCTAGGTATACTATGGGTACTATGGAGCTTACACTGGGTACTACAGGAGTCAATCCTAGGTATCCTATGGGTACAATGGAGCTTACGCTGGTTACTACAGGAGTCAATCCTAGGTATACTATGGGTACTATGGAGCTTATGCTGGGTACTACAGGAGTCAGTCCTAGGTATCCTAGGGGTACTATGGAGCTTACGCTGGGTACGACAGGAGTCAGTCCTAGGTATCCTATGGGTACTATGGAGCTTACGCTGTGTACTACAGGAGTCAATCCTAGGTATACTATGGGTACTATGGAGCTTACGCTGTGTACTACAGGAGTCAATCCTAGGTATACTATGGGTACTATGGAGCTTACGCTGGGTATGACAGGAGTCAATCCTAGATATCCTATGGGTACTATGAAGTTTATGCTGTGTACTACAGGAGTCAATCCTAGGTATACTATGGGTACTATGGAGCTTACGCTGGGTACGACAGGAGTCAATCCTACGTATCCTATGGGTACTATGGAGCTTACGCTGGGTACTACAGGAGTCAATCCTAGGTATCCTATGGGTACTATGGAGCTTATGCTGGGTACTACAGGAGTCAATCCTAGGTATACTATGGGTACTATGGAGCTTACGCTGGGTACGACAGGAGTCAATCCTAGGTATCCTATGGGTACTATGGAGCTTATGCTGGATACTACAGGAGTCAATCCTAGGTATCCTATGGGTACTATGGAGCTTACGCTGTGTACTACAGGAGTCAATCCTAGGTATACTATGGGTACTATGGAGCTTATGCTGGGTACGACAGGAGTCAATCCTAGGTATCCTATTGGTACTATGAAGTTTATGCTGTGTACTACAGGAGTCAATCCTAGGTATAATATGGGTACTATGGAGCTTACGCTGGGTATGACAGGAGTCAATCCTAGGTATCCTATGGGTACTATGGAGCTTATGCTGGGTACTACAGGAGTCAATCCTAGGTATACTATGGGTACTATGGAGCTTACGCTGGGTACTACAGGAGTCAATCCTAGGTATCCTATGGGTACTATGAGCTTACGCTGGGTACGACAGGAGTCAATCCTAGGTATCCTATGGGTACTATGGAGCTTATGCTGGGTACTACAGGAGTCAATCCTAGGTATCCTATGGGTACTATGGAGCTTACGCTGGGTACTACAGGAGTCAATCCTAGGTATCCTATGGGTACTATGGAGCTTATGCTAGGTACTACAGGAGTCAATCCTAGGTATACTATGGGTACTATGGAGCTTACGCTGGGTACAACAGGAGTCAATCCTAGGTATCCTATGGGTACTATGGAGCTTATGCTGGGTACTGCAGGAGTCAATCCTAGGTATCTTATGGGTACTATGGAGCTTACACTGGGTACTACAGGAGTCAATCCTAGGTATCCTATGGGTACTATGGAGCTTACGCTGGGTACAACAGGAGTCAATCCTAGGTATCCTATGAGTACTATGGAGCTTACGCTGGGTACTACAGGAGTCAATCCTAGGTATCCTATGGGTACTATGGAGCTTTCGCTGGGTAGTACAGGAGTCAATCCTAGGTATACTATGGGTACTATGGAGCTTACACTTGGTAATACAGGAGTCAATCCTAGGTATCCTATGGATACTATGAAGTTTACGCTGTGTACTACAGGAGTCAATCCTAGGTATCCTATGGGTACTATGGAGCTTTCGCTGGGTACTACAGGAGTCAATCCTAGGTATCCTATGGGCACTATGAAGTTTATGCTGGGTACTACAGGAGTCAGTCCTAGGTATACTATGGGTACTATAGAGCTTACACTGGATAAATGTCAATAAGTGAAAAAATAACTTTTATAAACTTGAAATATGCCTTGATATAGGAATGGGTAAATTAAATGAATGAAGTTGAGTCTGAACCCTGTTTTTTAGATTTCAAACAGATGACCCAGTAAAAGAATAACTCTACTGCTATGAACTGGTAATATTAAGAAATGATGTATGGCTTTGGAATGGGGATGAGGTCAGTCATGCTTACTTTGTCCCCCTAAATGTATGTGTCTCTCCTTCACATCAGTAGCTGCTGACTACGTTTAACAAATTGTTAGAGAGGATTATAGCTCACAAGGGGTGAGCAAGTCAGTGCTGATTCAAGTCAGATGTAAACTTTAGGTCTGGCTTTGCTTATGCTGATCCTTGTAAGCAATTCTTTGCCAAAGACAACCCACGCCAGTTACAGTCAAGGTACGCATTTTGATCAGTCAAAGCAGTTAGTGCAGTGTTAGTAATGTATGACTGCTCTGTACCATAATTAAATGTGAAGTAACTTAAACTTTCTCCATTTGGGTTTGTACAGTCAAGTCACACCCCTCTCATAAAAATAACTTGGTTGTAAGTGAAAAATTGTTGACTTTTACATTAGTATTGTTTAGTCTGTCACCGCTAACTGTTTCTGGCCTTTGCATGCTGATGGCATACTGCAAGGTCACTCATACACTATATCTGCTCCAGTTTCCCCGATTCCTCTCTCTGTCCAGCTACATCTATAACATTCTCAGTGCTGTTGGTCCCCACAATCCCTAAAACACAGTGTTCATAGCCTTAGCTATGAATTTAGTAATGCTGTCCTTTTCAATTATGTCTCCCCTCCTCACATGTGTTTAACATTCTCTTTTCCCTTTTCTGATTCCAGCTGTTCCATAAACAGTCAAGTCATTTTTCCAGAGTGTTAGCTTTTTGGGGGCCCCCATCAAATGTCAAGTTGTGGCCCCTGGGCACTTCCAGTCTAAGTATCCCCCGGCACTGCCACCCCTCCTAAGAGTCCTTTCAGTTCATGCAAAGTTTTAGCAGTAGTACACACAGACTGACCCCCCCCCCCACATTCACACGTCTTCCAGTGTTCCCCTCTGTCCCCCCAATCCTGGCCTCCCCGCAATATGAACATAACTTTTTTCTTCCTTTTCTTATATTTTGCTTTACTCTTCAGCTGTTTCAAGAAGAGATAACTTTCTATATCCTCTGAAGTGCATTTCAAAGTTTTTTTTTCTTTTTACACAATCTTTTTGTCCTATCATGGCATGTTTAATGAAAGAAATTCATTGTTGCAGTTCAACTTTACTTTTCCTTGCATCCTTTCAACACACCTTTACTGACCAAGACAGCACAGTAATAGCAATTTAGAAAATAACTCAATTAAGCCATAGGGTTATAGATGTACTGGGATGCATTTTAAAGCATTTTCCCAACCTTTTAATCCAATAGTAGCCTAAACAAAAATCATGAGCAAAAAAGAATTTCAGTCTTATTTTTTTCTTTCAAGGAAGACATAAGTTATGTCTAGGGCTTAATGTTCAAAGCCGGCAAAATAGTTTCTCACAATAAACTAATAAGCCATTTGCTTTGAGGATACACATATCATCTCCAGGGATATTACCACCCAAAAAAGACAGTCCCTACCTGTGCATCCCTCTGGTGTTAGATTGGGATGAAAGCAGAAATTACAATAACCACAGTCATGTTTCAAATGACTGGTGTCATACATATACATACCATATCTCCTCACTCCTCACCTCTAACCCCTAAAGGCAACCACTTCTATACGTGCCTGATGTGTGATTACGAGGAAAGGAAAAAATAATAATGTCTACAGTAATGTATTCCAATTTGTTGGTCATAGACACTGCACTGCTCTTACATGAACTGTAGCAACCTTCTTTGTACACCACTGAGATCTGTGAGGAAAAGTTAAAGAAATGACCACACTGTCCCAAACCCAAATGCAAGCTATAATGACTCTTGTGCACAACTCTAAGGTTTGACTATGATGAAAGTTAAAGAAGTAATGATTACACAGTCCCCAGCCACCCCCCCCCTCCCCGTAACCTTCTGTACACACATCTGAGCAGAGCTGATTTTAGAATTGGTGTGCTTGAGAGTAGTGGCAACCTCTAAGTCTATATCAAAATCCAGTTATACAGTCTGGGGAGTTGTGGGGCCGCCAGACTCCCAGAAGATCTAAGTGACTGAATGTTCTGTGATAAATCTTATGCCTTTCTTTTGAACTATAATTACTTGTTAACTACATTTTTACTACCACCCAGAAGAGTAATGTATATGTCCTTTTTGGACATGTGCTCAGATAAAAATCAGTGATATTTTGCACACACACACACACACACACACACACACACACACACACACACACGCACACGCACACGTCTATTGCATTTCATCGAAAAATCTGATTGTTGAAATCCATATGGTCGACAATTTAGTTCCACGAACCATTCTGACCTAAAATCGGGGTATAGTGGGAAATGGCGATTTTACCCTTTCCCCCACTGTGTGCGATCTCAGGTATAAATAATTAGCAGCTGGTGTGGGGTGCAGGGAGTTTTTCCTCTGTAGGAACATCACTGTGTTTGTTATTTGTGGATGTGGTTTGGCTTTTTGTAGTTTATCAACCATACGGTTTTCAACAATTTAGTTTTTGCATAAAATGAAATAGATCGCACACACACACACACACACACACACACTCGCATAAGCCATAGCAATACTAGTTTTGCACTTATTTCAGCTATAACAATACATTGTGCAACACTGGTACTGCCACAACAGATCAGAGACTGCTGTTTAGCAGATGTTAAACAACAGCAGTGGTAAGTCGCTTTTATTTACATCATTGAAGAATAATTCATTCCTGGCACTGTCTGCAGTTTCACAGACTGTGCCTGATTTTTCTCATAATTTTGCTTTGCCCCTTGTAAAAAGTTTGATTTGTTGGTAAATTATTCAGGATTAATGGCAAATCAATAAATCCAGACATCCGAGTTTCATACTTTTTATTGTTCAGAAAATGCATGTTGATGCAAAATATGTTACTCTATTAAATTTTAAGTGAAGTAGAGTAATATTTAAAAAGTGCTCCTGATTTCATAGGTTCATAGGTTCATACTAGGCTATCTACCCTAGGGCATTTACAAGCCTAGCCAGAGTGTGTTTGGCTTTCGCCACCCATTTTAAATTAATTTTGCTATGCCCTTTTTCGAGGTTAGTATACTGTGCCTCTGTCTAACAGTGACACAGAAGTGATACCCGGGGTAAACCTATGATCTCCCATCCACTCATCAAGATTCCTCTTGAAGAGAGTCAATGAGGGTCTCTGCCTAACCTGGACTGGGATTTTATTCCAGAGTGAAGGGAGCCTCTGGGTTATGAATCTGTCCCTCCAGCATGTCCTATTTATTTCAGTGCTGAGGTTCAAGTCTCTCGAGTGCGTAGCTCGATGGGATTTGGATTTTCTGAGGTGCAGCATGTCCATTAATTCCGGGTTGGACAGGGCATTATAAGTCAGGCACAGATCGCCTCTGAGCAGGCGGTATGCCACTGAGTAGAGCTGGAGTTTCTTTAACCGGGCAGCATATGGCATCTGTTTGAGCCCTTTGATCCTTTTGGTGAGGTACTTTTGGGGTCTTTCCAGTTGCTGCAGGTGTCTGGTAAGGTACATCCCAAAAGGGGCATTGTACTCAATTATGGGCCTGATGAGGGATGAGTAAAGAGGCACGATGACCTCCCCTGATCTACATGTGAATCCCTTCATGATTAGGTGGGCTATATAAAATGTTTTTCTAACCACTTTGGCCACGTGGTTGTTAAATGAGAGATTGCTGTCAACTTGGGTCCCCAGGTCCCAAATTACTGCTTCCGTACTTAATGGATTACCACCTATGTGGTAATTTGTGGGCACTTTGTTTTTGCCAAAGGGGATGACTATACACTTTTTGGCATTTAGCTTGAGACCATGGCTCTGGCACCAGTTGTCTGTTTCTATGAGGCCCTTTTGGAGGATACTTGTGTCATCTGGAGAGTCAATTATGGCACCCAGTTTGCAGTCATCTGCAAACTTGGTCAGCCACAGTCCTTCCGTGTTGGCCTGTACCTCCGAGAAATATATACCGAACAAGAGAGGTCCCAGGACTGAGCCTTGTGGGATGCCACTTGTAACTGGTTTGGAGTCTGACATGGCTGCAGCAATTCTAACCATGTGGGTTCTGTCCTTGAGCCAGTTTGCAACCTATCTAGTGACATAGGGGTTTATATTTAAGCTGGTGAGCTTATCTATAATGCCCGAGTGGGGTATTGTATCGAAGGCTTTTGCGAGGTCCAGGTAGGCTGTGTGGACCACCTTCCCCTCGTCAATGGCCTTGGTGACTGTTTCAAAGAAATTGACCAGGTTTAAGAGGCAGGATCTGCCCTTAACAAAGCCGGACTGGGTAGGATCCTGTGTCTGTAGGTCCCCAATATCTTTATTTATGAGGTCCATGATGATCCTTTCCATAGCTTTGCAGACCAAGCTAGTCAGGCTTATCGGGCGATAGTTTCCAGGATCCATTGAGGCACCACCTTTGTGGAGAGGGACCACTGTTGCTGTACGCCACTCTTTGGGTACATATCCTGTAGTAAGTCTGAGATTGAACAGTAGCTTTATGTTTGGGTTTAGCTCTTCTTGGAGTACATGTAGGACGCAGCCCGGGACACCGTCTGGTCCCATTGATGCTGTGTTTTTTGCTTTGGAGAGGGCGGCTCTTACCTGAGCATCTGAGATGTCAGGGGGGCAGCAATCTGCTGGGATAGATATTTACCCTTTTGGTGGGGAGGGGGGGGAGATGTTTGTGCTGAACCTGTCAGCTAGGATGTTGGCAATGTCTGTGGGTTTGGTGTATTTTTTGTCATTTTGGACTAATTCTGAGCATATCTGGGAATTCCCACCCAGGTTCCTAACATAACTAAAGAAAGCCTTGTGATTATCCTTAGTGTCCTGTGCAATTTTTCTCTCGAAGCTGGCCTTAGACGATTTTATGAATGCCCGTAGTTTTTTGCTAATACTGATCAGAGATGCCTTCCCTTTTTGGGATTTTGCTCTATCATATAGTAGCTTCTTCCTTCTATTGTATAGTTTGTTTATGGCTGAGGTCCACCAGACAGGACGTCTGCCTTTGGGGGATTGGGTCTTGGTTTTATTTGGGATTGCATGATCCATGCATTCCTGAAGGTGTTCATAGAATGCGTTTATAAAGGATTCTGTGGTCTGGGCCGTATTTTCCACAGGCCCGGGGGCTTTGAAGGATTCCACCTCGGTTTTGAGGAGTGCGAAATTTGCTTTAGAGAAGTTTTTCACTGTGGTTTACTGGGCAGGGGGTGGGGTCGGGATGTGAATATCCAGTGAGATTAGTTTATGGTCTGATCTTATCAGTGAGGGATACACTTCTGGTCCAGTATGTTTTCCCCTCTTGTGGGAGTGGTAACAAGTTGTTCCATAGCATTTGAGTTTATAAATTCTAGGAACCTTTGGGCTAGGGTGTTGGAGCTAGAGTAATGCTCCCAGTCTATGTTTGGGTAGTTGAAGTCTCCCAATATAATGGTGTTTGGAGAGACCTTCATATTTTCCAGTGTTCTCAGGAAGGCCGAGTGGGGTTCCTGGGTTTGGGAGGGTGGTCTGTAGCAGGCTATAAACTGGAAGGCAGTTTTACCCACTGTTAGTTGCACATGGATAGTCTCTGATGCTTCGTGCTGTGCCACCAACCTGGAGGTGTGGATATCTTTGACGAATATTGATACTCCCCCTCCTTTTGTGGTTCGGTCCACATTTTGGGGTCGAAAAGCATGGTATGAGGTATAACCTGGTAGTGCTGGGGTGCTCTCGGGAGCCTTGAACCAGGTTTCTGTTAATGCACAGATATCAATGTTCTCCATACTAAGGAGAGTTTCGAGTGCGTGCATCTTGAGGTTTAGACTTCTGGCGTTGAGTAGCATTACTCTTAGTTTCTTATCCCTTGTGATACCTATGGAGGTGGGTTTGTCTTTTGAGCCTTGCCTAAAAAAGACACTATGGGGATAGCAAGAGCCTTTGCCAATATCCAAAAGCCCAGGGGTGACAGGTGCAAGCTGTCCCTAGCGAAGCATCGTGGCTTGTCAAGCATGTCATCCCAGGCTGACAGGCATTGGATCCCCTTTGAATGACACCAATACTTAAGCCAATTGTTGAAATTGATCATCTTGTCTTCATATTGTGGCATCATTCTTGGTGAGGGTAAGATGCTACTCAAGGTCAGGGTCATACCGCCCTGGGTTACATGCTCAGAGAGCTCCTCTATGTCTCTTTTCATGTAGTCCAGGGAGGTACGTCTCAGGTCATTCACACCAGCATGGACAATGACTGAGTCATATTTGTACTTGCCTTGGAGAGACCTGAGTGCTTGTGTTATGTGGCGGATCCTAGCGCCTGACAGGAAGCTCACCGTGACCTTCTCCTTGTTCAGCCTGGTGAGCGGGACGTTAGTGTGCCTGACGATAGAGTCACCTATTACAAGTGTATCAGGTGTGTTGTTTAGCCTTAAGGGCTGTGACTGTTCGGCACACTGGCTTTGTGAGCTATGTGTTGCACGTGTTTTGTTTTGGGGTAGCGGTTGCTTGGGTGTCTGCTTTGGAGGTCTCTGCTGCTTAGGCAGATTTTTATTTAGAGCCTCCGAGTATGTTTTTGTGTGTTTATGTGTTTGGTTTGCTGTCGTGGTAGGTCTATGTGAGACTGGAATTGTAGTGAGTGTGATTGCCTTCTTCTTCTGACTGGGTACGACAGTACTGAGTTGAGAGAGCTTAGCCTCCAGTTTGGCTATATGGTTGCATCTCTCACATGTGTTGGAATTTGTTGGGAGGAGGAGAGGGTTGTCTGTGTACATGAGGCAGCTGTATCATTGCCTCAAGATTCCCAGATTCACCAGCTGGACCGGAGAGGAGATTGACAACTGACCTTTGGACATGCTGGAATAGTATTGGGAATGCCTTTATAATTGAAAAAAGGGCCAATGGGGAACAAGGTACTCAAGGGGAGTTTGTGAGGGTGTAGTGCTTTTAATTTTTTAGTGCTGACTTATATAATTGCTTTAGTGAGCAAGTGCCAGGTAACTTAAATGCAATGTGTTACAGGTAACTTAAATGCAAAAACGACAAACAGTAACTTTCTTTCAAGTGAAACAAGGAAATAAGTACAGTAAGGAATACAGATATCACTAGGGATCCACAGAAGCGCTGAAAAGCCGCGTTTTAGGTGGAATTAGCATTTCAGGGAAATAACAAGCAAACAAACAACAAGCATACAAACAAAGCTAGATTCAGCAGGCCTGGATCTAGTCTATGCTACAGCAAACAAGGTGTACCAATTTCAGTAAGAAACAGTTCAAATATGCAGGCACTATAAGCCTTTAACCAGAAATTACCAGCTGAGAAGGGCAGAATCCAGCCTCTCCTCCCACAAGAGTGTAGACCACAAACCTTCTTAATGTAAAATAACTGGCCTGAAGCCCAAGTGCTTAAACCAGAACTAATACACTTTTAGAATAACAGACACTGAGCCCTCAATCAGCAGTTCCCAACTTAGAAGGATGTAAGCTACCTGTCCTGCTACCACAGTGCAGGCCACAAACCTTCCTAATGTAAAACAACTGGTCTGAAGCTCAAGTGCTTAATCTAAAAGACTTACAATGATAGCTACACTTTAATCAAGTTACTACCAAGCAGTAATAAATACAATTGAATACTTTAAAGAATGCCTGGATTAGTGCTCAAGTTATACAAACAAAGCTAGATTCAGCAGGCCTGGATCTAGTCTATGCTACAGCAAACAAGGCGTACCAATTTCAGTAAGAAGCAGTTCAAATATGCAGGCACTATAAGCCTTTAATCAGAAATTCCCAGCTCAGAAGGGCAGAGTCCAGCCTCTCCTCCCACAAGAATGCAGACCACCATTTTGAGCCTTTATTCTGATATTATTTTTGGCTTTGCCCAGAATTCTTGAGCAAAGAAGTAGAGTTATAGTATCTGGTGTTCTGCCAGCATTTATAAAACTCCCTGAAAGAGAAAACCATTCCTGAAGATCGGAAGCATCAGCTTTTCTTATATGCCAAGGAATGCAGTGAGATCAGTCATTCTGGGCTGCTGATCTATAGTGCTTACCTTGCTCATGTAAATTGTCACCGTTATCCTAACAGGGCATATTGCAGGCATATTCAAATTAAAGAGCATATCAGAAAATTAATACATTTTTTATAATCATTTTCCCAACCAGCCGCAGCATTTGTGAGGCCTCCACACACTCAGGGATGATTAAGGGGTGCCCCCTGTTGCAGCCACGGGCATTGCAGGTACCTAAACCTATGCTGTTAGTTTTAGTGGCGAGAGTATGTCCACCAGCAGGATTTAACTAAGCCAGGGGCACTATGTCAGTGGTAAAATGTTTAATGAAATTGTGAAGTCTGTTACTTGACAAAACACAGTTTACTAGAACCATGGATATCTTTGAATTTTAAAGGAGATATAAATAAGAGTTATTATTACCCACTTGGTTTATTAAGTTCACAAGATTGCTTGTACTAGCTTTTGTTGGTCTGACAGAAATGTTGTAAATATATCAAAATAAGATAACTTGTTGTGGTTGGGGAGCCCTCCAGGATTAGGGGGGCCCCCAGTGACTGCAGCATTCACAGGTGCTGAAAAGCTGGCTATGCATTTTTCATTGCAGGCAGTTATATAGCTGTCTCCCTTCTCTGAGCTTGTGCATTGATGCAGAACACTTTTTTATGTTTTCTAACTCTACCTCTTTTACTAAAGGCTCCTCCCACTTCTTCTACTTTATTGTCTGTTTACAAGAAACACCACACTTTCCTTCCCCACAGTACATGTGATACCATTATTCCATCGGCTCACCTCATCTCTTTTCTTTCACCTGGCAAGGCATTTGACCATGGCATTTTTCTAGATCTTCCACAGACTGTTTTTGTTATCAGAGTCTGTTCGCTAATGCAGGCCCTACTTCTTTCTCATAACCTCTCTCCCACGTTGTGTCAGTTACACTTAATTGTGTGAAAATCTTTTTTTTCTATATTCATCACTGACGCCCCTGCTGTTGGAGTATTTCCTGGCGCATATGTGAACATCAATAGTATTACAATAGTCTATTAGACCTCCTATGCACTTCCATGGTACTCAGTGCTGTTTCATATCAAATCAGGTTTATCTCACCAAATGTAATCAAACAAAAACAAAACCCTTGATGATGTTCAACGCATGCCTAACATATGTCTCAACCTCTTAGCAAAAGAATTATGGACAAAGCCAAAAATAATAGGGGCAAAAGTCCAAAATCAGGGACAGATTTTAAATTCTGGTCTGATAAACTTAGAGATTGGTTAGAATAACAGGTTTTGCATTAGCATACATTTTCTGAATGATATGAAATCTGAAACTCAAATGTCTGTCATTATTTAGTGACTCCTATCCTCAATAATTGGCCAGAAAACCACAAATTTTATGAGAAACAGACCAAAAATATGAGGCAAAAATATGGACATTTTTCAAAATTCTGGACAGTTTAGAGGTGTGATACAAAACCTTGTAAGAATCTACCTTCCTTCTACTTTTTTATACCATGTACAGAAAGTATCATTCTTTCTAAAAAAACAAGCAGAACTTTCACAGATTTAGGCATTTATTGTACTTCTTGTCATGTCATTTGCATAGCATTCAAGTTTTGCCCTAGCCTCAGCTCCTGTACCACACCAGGAAAGGCTTACTCACTATGAGCTGGTAGTTAGCAGATGCGTTGCACTGCACATATATGGGTTGTAGTTCTGCCTTCTGACCAAGCTTCCTTGGCTGAATATTCTGTATTATGCTTATAGCTAGTTTTCCTGAAATCTGCATTATTACATTATTTTTCCATATGCATCTTCTTGCTTGTATTTCCCCTTCCTTTGTAAAGTATATCGCAGTATCTTGTTATTACTAAACACCAATTTTCAGAGGCTTCCTTTCTATCATCTTCTCTCAGCTCAGTCTGGCAGCTCTTTGTACTGGAACGACTCTCATTTCTTCTTTTTCCACGCTTTCTATACACCAACATTCTTCGTGGATCTGCAGTCAGTCCCCAAGCTCAGCTGTCTCCAGCCATCTGTGCCCTTGACTATTGTCTCGGACTTCTTTCTCACCTTGTACCTGCTGGTATCCGTTATTCACATTCTGTTCTTCTTTCCACAATGTCTCTTCTTCCCTCATAGTCATTTCCCTACAACTGTAGTCTTTTTTTTTTATGTCCCCTCCTCACAGTCTGATTGCATTGCTTATATTTGGCCAAAATTATAATTTTGTGACAATTCTTAGTATTTTGCTTTTGACTTTCCAGTTTGCACTTATAATAGCAGACATTACTGTTCATGTTCTGTCAAAGGTTGCTATCTGCTCCCCATCATGCGTGCTCCTTACCTCCATAACTTTCTTCCATGGGATCATGACCGACTATTATTTCATTAGATGGCTTGCTTATTTATTCACTATAATCAGTACATATTTCTTTCCAGTTTGACTGCATATAACTTGTTGAATACTTCTTTGCTTATTTTATTATATATTATATTATTATTATATTATTATATGTACTCTGCCTCAACATTAGCCCTCACCCAACGACCAACCCATTGACATATGGACATGTTGTGCACTTTTGTTGTATGGATTATAAGTTTATTGTTTGCTTGCTTTTTTCCCTTGTACATAGGCTGCCCAAGGACCTCTTTAGCCATTAATAAGGCTGTGGGTAGGAAATCAAAACTCAGACATCAAAACAGTAGAGTAAATGTATGGAGCTTGTAATGAATACTACGTGAAAAGGATTCCTAGGCAAACAGAATGCAGAAGAGTTACACAAAGCTCGAACATTGGCTTGAATTAACAGGAGATTATGGTGTGTGGTGTTATGGTAGGAGGAAATATAATTGGATCTGGGATATTTGTTTTCCTAAAGACAACACTGAAAGAAGCTGGCAGCTGGCTCTTTGGGGCTAGCCCTGATTGTTAAGATAGTGACAGGTCTCATGCGACCATTAGAAGGTTAAAACTTACCTGACCTACTAAGTGTTAGGCATGCACACTATAATCTGTATCATGTATACTGTACTACACTTCTAGTATTTAGGAGGTGAAGACCTGTTAAATACAAGCGTCTCTTTTAGTTATAATCCAGGAACTTTGGTCTGGTTCAATGATATGCATAGTCACAAAGTTTGCAAGGAGTGGTTCTGATAGTCCAGTGTAGGTCCACATATTAATTCTTAATAGGTTTTAGAACAGATTTGTAGCACTTACATGAGCCTGCTGTATTCTTTGTCCCTCCTGAGATCCCTATAGATCTTCATGCATCATTCCCAAAAAGTGTCCCCAGCAGTCTTTGTGGCCATATCACTTTCTCTGGCTTCTGGCAGAGATAACCCCCATTTGCACTCAAAACACCTCTGGCTTTCTTTCCTGTCTTTTCCACAATCTGAGAATGTTTGCCCTGTTGCCTGTGATACTATTCCCCATGCAGGCATTACTGATTTATAAATCTTACTATAAATCCTTATGTTGTGTGGTGGGCTGTCTAATGCAGCCTATGTGGTTACAGTTGCAGGTACTAGTTTAAAAAGCAAAAATATTACCAGTGGTGGACCACAAAGTACAGTGTTGGGCCATCTCCTATTTGGCATCTATTTCTTAGAACTTCAAGCCAACATTTCTAGCTTATGTTTATCTAAGTTTGCAGATGACTGTAAATTGGGTGTTGTTATTCAATCTCCTACTGACTCACAATTGCTCCATCATGGGTTAGACCATGTTAACAGCTGTTGCAAGGACAATGGTCTTAAATTAAATGTGAAGAAATATAGCATAGTTCATTTCAGTAAAGAAAACATGTTCACATTCCAAATGGGTGACTTACCCCTTTATTCAGACACTGTTGTAAGGGATCTATGCACTCTTTTTGCTAATTTCTTGCCATTTGACCATCATGCCTCTGTAGTGGTCCTTCTTTTGTAGTTCTTTTTCTCCCCTTTTTTCACTCTGACAGCTGCCCCAGTGCCAAACATCCTTTGCTGGGTCTACTGGCACTCCAATCAACCACTTGGTCCAATGCCTGAATTGGAGCCTGGGCCAGAGAGGATCTTAAGGATGTAAGCTGATTTTTTTTCATATTTATGACCTACTTATGTTTCTCCCTTTTAACCGAAGGTAGGAGTGCAATGGAGACATGCAGCATATTGCCCTACCTCCTCTGCAGCTCAGCAGTGCCATCACTTTTTCACTCTTTGGATCATGCCTTCCAATGTGACTTTCCCAGCCACCACCAGATCGGTGCAGGAGGCACCTGTAGGACTGCCCTCCTTTGGGGATGGTAACTCCCATCCCTTTCTGCCATTCCTTGATTGCCCAAACCACTAATCAAGCCCAGGTCACTGGGCCATAGTCAAGGCTTTATCCTTGTATGCCACTGGATTGGCACTGTGTCGCCATAGTAGTTCTGAAAGTCTTCTACTTGGTTCATTTAATTTTCAAATACATTTCCTCTAGATCCAAAGAAGTCTTAATTCCCCTAAGCTCATCTCTCATTAGACCCATTACTGAATATAATGCACCTTTTGGCATGTGTAACACTCAACTTGAGAGACTTCAGATATTCATAACTAAAAAGATCAGTGGCCTCAATAATCTTAGTTATAAGGACAGACTGGCAGCCCTCTCTGTCTGTACTCAGTCTCTTATAGGCTCCTCCTTAGAGATCTTTGCCAAGCCTTTCTTGCCATGAAATTTTCAACCCTCTTTGACCTATTTCTTCACAGAACAAATGGTACCTCAAATACCTAGTTAAAGGAACTAAACCATAATCACAAGATAAAATAAGATAGAAACTTCCACTACATGTCAAGCAGAGTAGCACCCTTGCCACCTTCAAATTAAACCTAGATAATTGGATATACAGCCTCAAATTGTCATCAAGTCTATCTTGATTTGCCACCTTTGAGGCTGGAAGGAACTTTTGAATATGTTTTTTTTTGTCTAGGCTTGCAATGGTCTGATTGTCTAGTACTTATCTGTGACCTATGGATCTGTGCTTATCCCATAGATCACTCTTTACTGAGTTTGTTGTACTTTTCTTAACAACAAAGAAAGTGAGCTGTGTACCTAGGTCAGTCCTTATGAAAAATGAGTAAGACAAAAACATGAACTGATGCCACTTACTGAATAAATTTATTTTTCTTTTACAATATCCATGTTGGTACAATGAAATACATCTGTTTTTATCTGAATATTATTCAGTTAGATTCTCTCCTTTTGTGACCGTTTGATCTAAATACATAAATTAATTTTCCCCAATAAATTTCAGTTGACAGAAAATTAGTCTGCAGATTAACGAGATCTTTCACCATCACTTCTCCCTCATTGTATGGATTTCTAGCTGTCTGTCCAGCACTGGGACTATAGACATTGGCCTTTAACTGTCAGGAATCATACAGTTCCTACCTACAGCTATATTATCCAGTTTCTCATCTTATCTGCTCCAGAGATTGTAAGTACTAGCTTTTCAATGATTGTCTAATCCCTACTCTCATTTTCCAGTAAACCCTTAAAGAAAAACTCAGACAAGCTAGACTTTTCACTGTGTTATACTTTAGACCTCCTGTAATGGATAACCCTTAAGGACATTAACTGTTTCAGCTACATGGTTTCTGAATATCCGTGACTTTCCTTTATAAGTCATTATGGTTACATTCAGGCCCATAAAGCCAACCCCCACTAGCTGTGGACATGCATGTTTCGCTCTCACTTTCCTGCTGCTGAGAGTTAAATGTCACCATTTTCCCCCAAATTAGCTATTCATGAACTCTGATGATAGGCAGGGGAAACTATTTTTCAGTTCTACAGTACTTTTTATGTATGTATGTGTGTACACATGAATTGACCCTTTTCCCATTAAGGAAGTATACACAACCAAGGTTCTAAGGTAAACCCTCAATTACCAGCTCAGGTTCCATACCCATTCACAGAAAAAAGCAACCAGCAAACCAGCCCCACACTATGCGAACTGTGTACAGCAAAACTTTCTTAACACTGACAGAGTTTATCTCCTTCTATCCCTTTTGAATTCTACACATTTTTGGACAAATCTGTCCTCTCCTGTTCTAAACAAGCACAGAAAATCATATAACATGATTACCTGAGTTGCTTGACTCAGTAGTCAAAGCCACCATTGTCACTCACTTCAGCAATTGGGTCAACTTGGATTCAACCTCCTCCTCATATCTAATCAACTATGCATGGGAATATATTATGATATACAGGATAAAAGGTGTGGGAAGTGTGTTATAATATACAGGATTGAAGGAAGAACTGGATAGTGGAGGGATTATTGAATTAAATATGAGAGAGACTGACAATAGTTAGATAATATGGGCAGGCAAGTGAGGGATGTGCATCATAGATTGTGATTGGTTATGCTTTGAGATGGGTGGAGATAGTAGGTTAAATTTAGTGTAAGTGGGGGCGAGTTGGAATTGGGAGTAGGGTAGGTGAATAGCGTGGGTTCCACTTGCTCAGAATATTGTAGGATAGAAAGCAGTCAGTAAACTGGGCTAGAAGGAGGCTAAGTGTGTATAACTGAGCAGTTATTTAAACTGTTTAGCAATTCATAGCAATGTAAATTCAAGTTTAATTAGCTCTAGTTCTGCCATGAATGTTCACATCTATAAATTGCATTATAGGTAAGCAACACAACGTAATTTATGCTGCTACACCCATTTCTCTGAATTACACTCAATGTTAATGGTTTGAGAGACTTTAGGAAAGGCAGGCAGTCCTTATTTACTTTCTTCAATTTTACGCTGGTACTACATTCCTGTAGGACCACTGATTAACTAGAATTTCAGACTGGGTACACTTTGAAACTGGGAGGAGTGGCATATGGAATGTGTGCAGGAATTTGTGTGCAGCTTGTTTATGGGCACATAGTCCATCTGCTGAAGAGAGATTTTAGTAAACATAGAACTAGTTCTCATCTTACAAAAGAAATGCCTTATATTTCAAGATTAATGTGCAGTTTCCACTCAATGTACAGAGGCATTGAATATACAGAGTATATGCTTAATGCCATTTTATCTCTGTTGTGGGAAATTATGCATTTATCATTTTAATTATGTTATTTGGAAGGAATGGCAGAATTTGCTGGAAGGTAGGAATAAGGTTGGCGGTCATTGAGTGAAGGAATTAGTGTCGGTGTTTAACATGCAAATTACAGATCATAAACTGAATAAATATGCCTATTACACTTATTTTAGTAGCCCTGATTACCTTTTCTTTAGACTTTTCAAGTAGGCTTCAAAAGAATGAGGAAAAAGCTGTACCCACTGGGAAAACAAACTTCATTGTATTCAAATAAATCAAGCAACTACAATGACATGAACTAGTACTTCAGACCCTGTCTTGAGTAGCAGGTTGTACCACTGACGGCAGACTCTGAAGCATTGGTTCATCTTATTGTAATTGCTAGACTTATTAGTATATAATAATGTTTGTCTTTCAGATGATATGGATATGGCTGTTTCCATTTTTTTTTTGGAAATGTTACTTTTTCCATTTAGCCATTGCAAATTTATGGTTCAGTGTTTTTATGCATTTCAGTGTTTTTCCAGACCATACAATTTTGGAGGTAGTACTGGGTAGTGCACTGTATTCGTTTTGTAACTTTAAAGTTAAGGAAAAATATGTTTAATTCATTTCATTCCAGGAAACTTGGGGACAGTTATGTAAGTGATTCATTGAGGTTGCAATATTTTTCCATAACAGAACTTTAGTCTGCTTGGTAGCGTTGTCGCCTCACAGTAAGATGCTGTCCGGTTAGATTCTCAGCTAGAGCGTCTTCTGCATGGAGACATGCGTGAATGGACGTACCTTCGTTGAAGGTTGTGCGTCAGGGCTGGCAACTCGGCATGTAAAAATCTACTGACAATCATTAGCGGACCGGAGTTCTGCTGTGGCGACCCCTAACCGGGAAAAGCCGAAAGAGACACACACAGTCTGCTTGGAAATACAATATGTACCTGGTATGTAGGGATTTTGTAGTCAACAAAAAAGAGTGAGATATATGAATATTGTCAAAATAAGGAGCATTTCCAGTATTTATGAGTTACAGAAAGAAGGTGTTCATAACTTAGTAGCATTGAAGGACAGTTTATCAAAACCTTTTATACACAAGGTACACAATTAACTTGTTCACATGGTAAGACTGTGCTACTATATAAAGCATTTGGAAAGTAAAAACAAATGTCTTTTTCTGAGGTATGAAAAAATAATATTTTTTATGGGAAGTCCTGGTGCTTGCAGACTTGTACTAGTACTTATTACCCAAGGAAGGTTGAAACTCACTACCAATTCTGTTGACTGCTATTACTATTACTATTACGATTACTATTACTACTGTTACCAGTGACAGTGGAGATGTTTTTTCATCAGGATAAGGATTTGTTGGTATGATGGGTCTAACAGATTCAGATTGCTGCAATTTGTTTTCCTGAGTGGTATCAGAATAGAAATAAAAATGAATTAAGTATACAGCTCAGCAAGCTCCTGCCTGGTGCCCTGCAGAATTCTACAGCAGCAGAGAGACAAAAGAGAGACTTTGGAGTGATTAAGTATCATTTTTCTGCATTTTCTTGCTGCCTTTAGCTAATTCCACTTAAAACGCCAATTTTCTAGAGTTTCTGTGATTTAAAAAGCTTGTTTCAGCTACATATTGTACTTATTTTACTGCCTGCATTTTAACAAAGTCGTTTTTGTGTTTAAATTACCTGTTTAACTGTTGTAGGCTACACACTCAAGTGTGATAGCCATTTCTGTGCATTTAAAGTGTTTTTTTGATTGTATCTGCTTTATTTTCTGAAAAAAAAAAACTTGTTTTCCTGCCTTGCTAAGCTAGTTTAGTCCAGTTTTCAGGTTAGTGCTGAATTCAGGGCTGTGTTACAAGTTTCTGTGTTTGCCCATAGCTTACTTGGATAGAAGGAAGTTTCTCTGTTCACTGTGAGAGAGGGAGCTTTGAGCAGCCTATCTGTCCCTGGAGGAGTGGTTTCAGCCCAGAAATTAGTAGTTTATTGGCCATTTTGGGCTAATTTCTATCTCTTTCATTTCCCTGCTATAAAACCCGCATTTGCAAGGTTTTTGTGCTAGTATACAGCTTAGCAAGCTCCTGCCAGGTGCCCTGCAGAGTTCTACAGCAGCAGAGAGACAAAAGAGAGACTTTGGAGTGATTAAGTATCATTTGTCTGCATTTTCTTGCTGCCTTTAGCTAATTCTGCCTAAAATGCCAATTTTCTAGAGTTTCTGTGATTTAAAAAGCTTGTTTCAGCTACATATTGCACTTATTTTACTGCCTGCACTTTAACAAAGTTGTTTTTGTATTTAAATTACCTGTTTAACTGTTGTAGGCTACACACTCAAGTGTGATAGCCATTTCTGTGCATTTAAAGTGTTTTTTATTGTATCTGCTTTATTTTCTGGAAAAAAACCCCAAAAAAATATACTTGTTTTCCTGCCTTTCTAAGCTAGTTTAGTCCAGTTTTCAGGTTAGTGCTGAATTCAGGGCTGTGTTACAAGTTTCTGTGTTTGCCCATACCTTACTTGGATAGAAGGAAGTTGCTCTGTTCACTGTGAGAGAGGGAGCTTTGAGCAGCTTATCTATCCCTGGAGGAGTGGTTTCAGCCCAGAAATTAGTAGTTTATTGGCCATTTTGGGCTTATTTCTATCTCTTTCATTTCCCTGCTAAAAAAAACGCATTTGCAAGGTTTTTGTGCTAGTGTACAGCTCAGCAAGCTCCTGCCCGGTGCCCTGCAGAGTTCTACAGCAGCAGAGAGACAAAAGAGAGACTTTGGAGTGATGAAGTATCATTGTTCTGCATTTTCTTGCTGCCTTTAGCTAATTCCGCCTAAAACGCCAGTTTTCTAGAGTTTCTGTGATTTAAAAAGCTTGTTTCAGCTACATATTGTACTTATTTTACTGCCTGCACTTTAACAAAGTTGTTTTTGTGCTTAAATTACCTGTTTAACTGTTGTAGGCTACACACTCAATTGTGATAGCCATTTCTGTGCATTTAAAGTGTTTGTTTATTGTATCTGCTTTATTTTCTAAAAAAAAACAAAAAAAACAAAAAAATATACTTGTTTTCCCACCTTTCTAAGCTAGTTTAGTCCAGTTTTCAGGTTAGTGCTGAATTCAGGACTGTGTTACAAGTTTCCCTGTTCACTGTGAGAGAGGGAGCTTTGAGCAGCCTATCTGTCCCTGGAGGAGTGGTTTCAGCCCAGTAATTAGTAGTTTATTAGCCATTTTGGGCTAATTTTTATCTCTTTAATTTCCCTACTATAAAACCTGCATTTGCATGGTTTTGCATGCCGGGCAGCGCCAGTTAGCTAGGGTATAACTATTCCCGGATCCACAAAGTCTACTCTTCAACTTTTCCCTTGGAACTAGACAAACTTTCAACTTAAGCACTCAAATCATTCACTTCTCATCCCTGCACTTGCCCAAAACTCATAGCAATCACTAATAAACCTTAGCACTAGACCCCCCTATACTGTACAGAAGGACAAGGCTCTCTATTCGACCTTACCAGCCAATCAGTAAAATAGTTCACTGTACCTATCCAGGCATGTCCAAAGTGCAGTTTCAGGTGTACTCTCCAGTCCAACTGGTGAATCTGGGCATTTTGAGGCAATGTTTCAATTGCCTCATGTACACCGACATCCCTCTCCTCCTTCCACCAAACACTAATACATGCAAGAGATGCAATTATACAGCCAAACTGGAGGCTAAGCTCTCTCAACCCAAGACTGGACCAGGCAGTCAAGAGGAGAAGGGAATTACTTGCATCTCACCACCAGTCTCACATAGACCTATGAAACCAGCACTGGCAAAAAACACACATAAATACACAAAAACATACTTGGAGGCTCTAAATAAAAATATGCAAAAGCAACAGAGACCTCCAAAGCAGACATCCAAGCAACCCCCACCCGCCAACACAAACCATGAAACACATACTTCACAAAACCAGTGTGCCACACAATCACAGCCCTTAAGGCAAAATAACATACCCAACACACTAGTAATAGGTGACTCTATAGTCAGGCACACTGATGTCCCACTCACTAGGCTGAACAAGAAGAAGGTTACTGTTAGTTGCCTGTCGGGTGCCAGGATCCGCCACATAACACAAGCACTCAGGTCACTCCAGAACAAGTACAAATATGACTCTGTCATTGTCCATGTTGGTGTGAATGACCTGAGCCGTACCTTCCTGGACTACATGAAAAGAGACATGGAGGAGCTCTCTGATCATGTAGCCCAGGCTGGTATGACCCTGAGTAGCATCCTGCTTTCACCAAGAATGATACCACAGTATAGAGAAAAAATTATCAATTTCAACAATTGGCTAAGCATCTGGTGTCATTCAAAGAAGATCCAGTGTCTGTCAGCCTGGGATGACATGCTCAACAAGCCACGCTGCTTTGCTAGAGACGGCTTGCACCTGTCACCCTTAGGCTTTCGAATACTGGCCAAGGCTCTTGCCACCCCCATAGTGCCTTTTTTAGGCAAGGGTCAAAAGACAAACCTACCACCGTAAATAGCACAAGTAACAAAAAACTGAGGGTAATGCTGCTCAATGCCAGAAGTCTAAACCTCAAAATGCACATACTCGAGGCACTCCTCAGTATGGAGAAAACCGATATATATGTGCAGTAACAGAAACCTGGTTTAAGGCTCCAGAGAGCACCCCAGCACTACCAGGCTACAACTCCTACCATACATTTCGGCCACAAAACCCGGACTGAAATATAAAAGGCAGGGGAGTATCCATATTCATCAAGGATAACCACACCTCCAGGTTAGTGGCACAGCACAATGCTTCAGAGATCATCCACGTGCAACTAACAACTGGCAAAACTGCTATTTAAATTATAGCTTGCTACAGATCACCCACCATGTCCCAGGACCCCCACTCCGCATTCCTGGAAACACTGGGAAACATAAAGGTCCTACCAAACACCCTGATATTGGGTGATTTCAATTATCCAAACATTAACTGGGAGAACTACTCAAGTACAAACTCCTTGGCCCAACATTTCCTAGAATTTATAAACTCAAATGCCCTGGATCAACTGGTTAACACCCCCACCAGAGGTGACAACATATTGGACCTGGTCATCCCCAACATGGGCGACCGGTGTTCCACACTAGAGGTCAACTCCTTGCTGGTTAGATCTGACTATAAACTAATCACTCTGGATATCCACATTCTGCCACCACCCCCAGTCAAAGAAACCACTGTGAAAAACTTTTCAAAAGCAAACTTCACGTTACTTAAGACTGAGGTGGGATATTTCAAAGCCCCCATGCTAAAGGATAATGCTGTCCAAGCTGCAAAATCCTTTACTAATGCACTCTACAGGCACCTACAAGAATGCATGGATTGTGCTATCCAAAACAAAACCAAGACTCACTCCTCCAAGAAAAGGAAACCAGTCTGGTGGACCTCTGCCATAAACAAGCTATACAATAGAAGGAGGAAGCTAGTACAGAAAAGAGTAAAATCCCAAGAAGGGAAGACATCCCTGATCAGTATCAGCAAGAAACTACGTTCCCTCATAAAATCATCCAAGGCTACCTTCGAAAGAAAAATTGCCATGGATGCCAAAGATAACCACAAGGCATTCTTTAGCTATGTCAAGAATCTAAGTGGCAATTCTCAGATCTGCTTGGAGTTAGTGCAGAATGGCACAAAATACACTGAAATGACCGATATAGCCAACATCCTGGCAGACAGGTTCAGTGCAAACTTCACCCCCAAAAGGGCGCATAACTATACCAGAAGAATGTAGTGCCCCTGAAATCCCAGACACTCAGGTTAAAACAGCCCTTTCCAAAGCCAAAAACACAGCATCAATGGGATTGGATGGTGTCCCAGGCTGCGTCCTACATGAGCTCAAAGATGAACTTACCCCTCACCTAAACACACTGTTTAAACTCAGCCTCTCCACAGGCTACGTGCCCACAGAGTGGCGCACAACGGTTATTCCACTCCACAAAGATGGAGCCACAACTGACCCAGGGAACTATCATCCTATAAGTCTGATTAGGTTGGTCTGCAAAGCTATGGAGCGCATCATAATGGATCTCATTAACAGAGACATTGGAAACCTCCAAACACTGGACCCAACCCAGTTCAGCTTTGTTAAGGGCAGATCATGCCTCCTAAACCTGGTGGACTTCTTTGAGACAGTTACCCAGGCTATAGACAAGGGAAAGGTGGTCCACACAGCCTACCTAGACCTCACAAAGGCCTTTGACATTATTCCCCACTCAGGTATTATAGACAAGCTCACCAGCCTGAGCATAAACCCCTACTTCACAAGATGGGTTGCCAACGGGCTCACGGACAGAACCCACATGGTAAGAGTTTCAGGAGCTAGGTCTGACTCTAAACCTGTTACAAGTGGGGTTCCCCAGGGCTCAGTCCTAGGACCCCTCCTGTTCGGCATATACTTCTCAGAGGTACAGGCAAGCACAGGAGGATTATGGCTCACCAAGTTCGCAGACGACTGCAAACTAGGGGCTATAATTGACTCTCTGGCTGACACAGACATTGTCCAAAAGGGTCTTACTGAGACAGATACCAAGTGTCAAAACCATGGTCTCAAGCTAAATGCCAAAAAGTGCTTAGTCATCCCCTTTGGAAAAAACAAAGTACCCACAAACTACCACATAGGTGGTAGCCCCCTAAATACGGAAGATGTAATAAGGGATCTGGGGACCCAAGTAGATAGTAACCTCTCCTTTGATAATCACATTGCCAAAGTGGTTAGAAAATCCTTCTTTGTGGCCCACCTAATCACAAAAGGGATTGCATCCAAATCGAAAGAGGTCATTGGGCCACTCTATGCATCACTCATCAGACCCATCATAGAGTACAAAGCCCCATTTGGGATGTACCTTACAAGACACCTGCAACGACTGGAAAGACCACAGAAGTTCCTCACCAAGAGGATCACTGGCCTCAAGCAGACGCCCTATGCAGCCCGACTGAAGAAACTCCAGCTGTACTCGGTTGCATACCACCTACTCAGGGGTGATCTCTGCCTGACATACAAGGCCATGTCTAACCCAGAATTGATGGACATGCTCCACCTAAAGAAAACCATATCCCCTCGAGTCGCATGCTCCAGGGATCTAAACCTCACCACAACAATAAATAGAACGTGCTGGAGGGATAGATTCCTGTCCCTGAGACTTCCCATGCTCTGGAACAAGATTCCAATCTACATTAGGCAGAGCTCCTCGCTAACCCTCTTCAAGAGAAACCTTGACGAGTGAATGGGAAACAGAAAGTTTACCCCAGGGATCACTTCAATGGCTCTGCTGGACAGAGGCACAGGGAGCTAATCTAAGGGGGCAACAAAAGCCAACACATTCCGGCTAGGCTTATACATGCCTTTGGGCAGATAGCCTAGTATCTACCTATGAACCTAAGAATGTTATGTATATTCTCTGCTTTCTTGTTTCAGAGTGTTGGTACCTTTAAAACCTATGTTTGAACTATGTTTAAGCTGCAGTATGTGTGCTTCCTGTGGCCAAAATGTGCATAACTTTGTGACCCTATTTGAATGCAAAAAATGAGATGCAAGCAAAATACAGAAATCTTGTGTCTGACTGTAAAGTTTAACATTCTGCAGAGAGTTAGTATTTATGTCTGTACAATGGTTGACCATTGTATTTTAGTGTGTATCAGCACTGTCTTTATTGTTTAAGTGATGTTTTACTTATTCATTTCTAAGATCTTGTGGCTGACATTTATTTATTTATTATTATTGTTATTCATTATCTGAGAAAATTATTATTATTTATTTATTTTATTTTATTTTATTTTACATTTGTTGACCAGGCTAGTCCAGCTGGATATATGTCCATTTTCAGTGGAGGCCCGGGGAGAAAAGCTCTGCAAATTACAACAACATAAAAGGTAAAGACAAAGCCAATAACAGTATAATTTGGTACATAACAAGTTTTAACAATTATAGTACAAGCCTAAGATTATATATTTTATTATTATTATTATTATTATTATTATTATTATTATTATTATTTAGTACTGTTGGTTGTTAAAGTTGGGGCTTCCACCGCTACTTGGCTAGATTGCTTTAGCATACCACAAGTGAACTGGTAAATTATCGTCATAATTGGAAAAGTTGGTACTTGAAACCATATATTAGTAAGCATATTTTTAAAACAGATCTATAACCACCTATAACATCTGTAACATGATGTTGTAGAACAACATAATAACAACCATACATGAACAATTGTGCTGTGATATTATTTATATAGGCAACTTCAACATTTGATAGGGTCATAATCAAAACACTGATCAATAAATTGCACAATGGCAGGTATACAGCAATTAGACAGGTGAAATTCTAGTTAACAGTCAGTATGTCCCACGAGGTTCTATCCTAGGTCCATACTTGTTTAGATTGCATCTTTCAGATCTATCTTTTTCACCTGAGGTGCTCTACAGTCTATATGCAGATGACTTGAAAATGGGTCAGCTGATTACATGTGTTACAGATAGGGCATGTCTGCAAAGAATTTGACCCAATTCACCATTTGAACAAAGAATAATAATATGCTGAAAAAAACATAAAAAACTAAGCATATGAAATTTGAGAGACATAGATTGAAAGGTGAGTATTTATTATAGCACGCAGTGATTAAAACTGTAGATTCATTTAAGGACTTTGTTTATTGGTAGGTCCATCCTTGAGTTTTACTAATAGCATCAACCAATTGGTTAATGAGAGTTATAAGATGATAGGTTGTATACAAGATTTATAAAAATCTAGGAAATCAGAAATTATGAAATCTTTGTTAGTTACACTAGACCCTAACTAGAATTTGAAATAACAGTGTGGAAACCTTATAAGAAAAAAAGACATGAGTAAATTGTAAAAAGTACAGTGGAAATACAAGAAGGGCAACCACGGATGTGAACATTTTTAAGTTATTATAAAAGACTAAAATATCTGAACTTGTGCAGTGTCTCATATAGATATTTAAGAGGAGACCTTATTCATGCATAAATGGTATTTAGAGACATCTATTTCTGGGGTTACCAAAAAGTAGTAGAAAATTATCAGACAACCTATGTAGAATATTATATAGGATGACATTTTTTTTAATTGGTTCTCTTGGAGAGTAGCTGATACTTGGAATAGACTACCCAAATTACATTAAAGCAAGCATCAGTTTAAATATTTTGAAGAACAACCTGTACACTTATTATGGGAATAACTGTTTTGGTCAGCATGACCGAATCTGTGGGACAGATGAAGAAATGAGGACATAAGAACAAAAGCCAAAGTAGCTCCAATTGCAGAAAAGATCAAAGAGAACAGATTACTGTGGTTTGGGCACATGTGTAGAAAAGCAGAAGACAATATGGTGAGGAAGATTTGGGACAGACATGAAGAAAGTAAGAGGAAGCGAGGACGTCCAGCAAAGAGGTGGATGGATTGTGTGAAAGAAGATCTGCGACAGTCAGGCATGAGTGCTGAAGAAGGCAGGAGTATGGCACTGAATCGAGAGAGTTGGCGACAGTTAACATGATACCCTGACCCCATGTAGAAAAATAGGAAAAAGGGGGCTGATGACGATGATGATGAACTGTTTTGGTATATTGGTAGGCTAGAAGGGCATTATTGCCCTTTCCTGAAATATTTGTATGTATGTATGTAGTGAAATATTTATTTTTAAAATACATATTTGTTTAAAATCAGTATTGGCTGTTAACTGGTATGTTTGGTCCCTAGCTATATTTATAAAGTGTTGGAAGCACTATCACATCAGGAACAAAGCTGTGGTAAACTGGAGAATTCTGTCAGCTTTTCCTGGGAAGTGTGTGTGTGTGTGTGTGTGTGTGTGTGTGTGTGTGTGTGTGTAAAAAACAATAAATAATAATTTGTCTGAAAAGCAGTTACTGTGGATAAGTGGCATTGGCAGGAACTGTGGTTCACAGAAAGAGTGGTGAGAAAGAGGCATGGATTACTAGAAAATTATATATTTGTATTTCATGCAAAATGTTTTGGACATATGCAATTTAATGGTTTATGGCACGGATGGCTGAGATGATTGCAAAATTGTGGTTGTAATTTTTTTGTGGAAAAAATAGAAAGAGATGAGGTGTGTTGAAAATTGAGTGATGATGATTCTACTTAAAAGAGGAGTGAAGCTCACCAGCAAAATATTTATGTGTTCACTTTCTTTAGCAGGGTAGGTAACCCAGTCCAAAGACAAGGGTTGATTGAATACTTACAAGCAATTACTCAAGGTACACGGGTTATAACTTTTTGTATAAACATGCACTTTTACACAATTCTTCCTCTGACTTCAGCAAATAGTTTGTTTCATGTGATGTGACTTTACTCATATTTCTAATTTCTTGCTATAGACTACATTGCTTGTTTTCCTTTTGTTTAAAGTATGTAATGTCATGTGTTAATAGGCTTAAAAATTCTGTTTTAACAATGAGGGGTAAAAACAAGGATATCTGCTGGGTACAGTCTTGTTTTGTAATTACATTAATATTTTTGCATTACTTTATTCTAAATGACAGACTCAGTCTTTAATTTATTTGCATGGCACTTGGCCCCAAGTTGTTTAGGATGATATTTGACTTTTGACATGTTCTAGGGTGGAAATGCAGGGTTACATTTTCAGTATATCAGTTGTGTGCTTTCAGCTAAATACAAAATGCTATATATGTTTGTACTTGAATATGGTCTTGTGATTTATAGATTACTAGAAATGTAAAAATGTGTATCTCAGACAATTTGATCCTCACTCTGATAAAAACAAGGTACATCCAAATAAGTGAATGGCAGACAAATGAAGAACCAGTGTGGCAAAGCAAACTGATGCTCCATAAGTTAATATCTATTGAGATGGTTAAAAGCCATACATGTTTGTTATAGCCTTTGGAAGAGCTTGTAGTGTAGCAGGAGATGCATCTAAGTGATCTGACAGACTGTAAGGTAATACTACAAGCTAGCATTGTTTTCTTTTAGTAAAAGATTAATGTGCAAATTATTTCATGTACATGGCGTCTTCCCTCTTCGAACTACACAAAACACTCAGCTTAGGCTGGGACAACAATTAATGAGGTTCATGACCACACTCTTTTACAAAGTTAATTTCAGTCAAAAACCTGCAATATCGCAACATAATCACCTTTCTTTATTGCAAAATGTCTGCCTCACCCCTCTTTCAGAGCATAACGGACACATAAGGTAATGTTCTTCCTAAGCAAAAAAAAGTATTTGTGTCTTTCGGCTTTTCCCGGTTAGGGGTCGCCACAGCGGAAACTCCGGTCCGCTAATGATTGGCAGTAGATTTTTACGTATTGGCTTGCCGGGCCTAACGCACAACCTTCAACGAAGGAATTCCCATTCACGCATGTCGCCACGCAGAAGACGCTCTAACTGAGAATCGAACGGGCAACGTCTAACTGTGAGGCGACAATGCTACTGCAGCACCACCACCGTACAAAGGACAAAATTGCAAATTTTACATTTCTGTCTTGTAAATGTACTATATGTTTTAATCTTCATGACAGTACTACTTTTGTTATAAATGAAAAAAGTTATGTTTTTAAGCAAGAAATGCATTTTATTGATCAAAACAACCAACTTAAGTTTCACACAGGTGTATTATTTTTGCTGATTGTTAAACACAATTAAAGAACAGATTTAAATACTAAATATGAAAAACACCTCTTGTTTAAATATTCTAATAAAAACAGTTGCACTAATTAATTTAATAAATGTAGAGGTGCACTCTTTAAGATAACCAGAAGAGAAACCTCAGAAAATCCTCTGCATAAAACATATTTAATAACTTATTCTCAATGAGTAATAAATTGTTTAAGCTGTCATCAACTTTTTCATCTTCATATGACCTTTGAATACACAAAAACACAAAGCCATGATTACCACACTGAGAATTAAAATGCTTGGCTAAAACACTTCTCTTGCTTTATTTCCATATATTACAAATGTGTTCCACAATCCTCATGTATAATAACATTTAATTTCCTGTATGGAAAGCCTTTACAATTACAAACACGTTAAGTATACCAAATAAGAAGTATGATGTAGAAACAAAACCTGTAAATGATATTTATTTTTAGTTACTAGATGCACAAAAAGACCAATACCATAATATACATACACCATGTAGAGTGACATTTCTATTTTCTAGTATCATAAAATATGGACATTCACCAACCATTTCAGCTATTACTTTATTAGTGGCTAAAATGGACCGATATTTTTGGCAGTGCCCTTAGAAGCCCAATGGTTGGTAGAACAGAGCAACCTGTAATAGCAGCTCTCCTAGAAGCCACACCCCCAGTCAATAGTTTATTTTTTAATTTATTTTGTATTTTTAATTTGTGTTAATCGGTGTGATGGACTGATACCAAATAAACCCATTTAACCACAGTCTAAAGGAAGCACAAATTATGAGCATATGGAAATAAACACACAATAACATTTAGTCAGATACAAAGTGCCAAAAATGATTATAGCTTCAGAGTATATGAATATATGCAATGAAGAAAGGCATGCTTGAATACTTGATTACACTATGCATTTTCCTTTAGTACAAATAGAACAAGAAATTGAGTTAAAAGTAAAATTGTATACACACATATACACAATCTGTGTGTGTCTGACTGTGTGTGTGTGTGTGTGTGTGTGTGTGTGTGTGTGTGTGTGTGTTTGCATGTGTGTGGTGAAAATTCTGCAAGGTTAAAATTGCAAGCAGAATGGGAAATATTATGTAACTATCTACATTATTTACATAGGATTTTTTTGACATTCTTTGCTAGTAAAATACATTGAGTATTTTTGTCAGGTCAGTTAAGACCAAAATGTTATAGTGCCATGGTGAAGAGGGATAAAGACCTTAGTGTTCTGTAAATGACCTGTGTTTGATTAGAAGTATGGGCACTGGATGGGCTGCAGGGGGAGGGTGGGTGGGAGTGAGTGGATGATGTTGGCTCAACCATCCTGGCAGCAGGGAGGCAGCCAAAGCTTATTTCAATAAGCAGAGTACAAGCCTCGTAAGCTTCAAGCTGCATGACTGGTGAGCCACTAAGCTGGAAGGTTGCCCATGTGCAGAAGTGTGCATGCACCTAAAGAGAACACGAGTCATGAAGCTGGCAAGGCTGCCATTAGGGAGCAGGAATTACAGCACAGCAGTTTGATGATGTACCAGTGTCTTAGATCTCCTCACCAGCCCTGGATATGAATTTGGTTGAGCCCAAGGGAGGCTAAGGCAAGTCCAGCAAACTTGGCAAGTGAAGACAGGAGTTAGTACCAGGTGATGGTCAGCTGCAAGGAAAAAAGATTCAGAAGAAGAGGTTATGATTAAGTTATTGCAGGTTGCTTAAAAACTGACCAGACGGCTTTCATTTGTTGGTGTTCTAAAGGTTTAGTCCTGAAACGTTTGTCTGATTGACAGCTTGTAATGTTGTTTGGAAGAGAATCTGATAGTTTAGGGTCTGTAAAGGAAAAACGTATGGTCTGTGAAGGTCAAGCTACTTGCAGGTCTTCACAGCCCTGCTGCATTGTAAGCATGGATCTCAGTTCATAGTAAATAGTATTAAATGTCAGTTTGAATAAGGTGGTTGTAGACATAAAGTTATTACAAAAGGTTTTATAAATGAATGTAAGAAGATAGTCTGCACACAATGTTGCACTGATAGCCAGTTTGCACATTTGACAAATGAGGTAATGATGTTCTTTTTGTCTGTATTTGGTGAGTGAGAAAATAATAAAACAACTAATTCTATTAAATAATATTTGCAGGTGACTTACTTTTTATTAGAAGCCTAGACAACAACAGCAGTCTATATTGTAATTTTGGTTGCTAAATATCTTTTTACCTGTTGCTGCTTTACACTAAGGAATGAGGAACTGAAAGATTTTGAGGTAGCTGTAAGGGATTGTATTTCTGTTTGCTTTGATGTTATTGGCACAAACTGACAAAGTCAGTGAGAGATCAAATCTTAAAACAAAGCATGTAAAGAAAGATACAGGTTCAATGCTTTGTTCTAAGTAAGAGGTGCATCTAGGGTAGGCAGACTTTTTTTTTAATTTTTGTTTGTGCATGCAGAAAAATATATAATTTTTATGTTTGCTTGTTTTACCATTTTGTTTATTATTTTGCTAAGTATGGAGTTTCTCCAGAACAATATGAAGATTATCAACAATTATATAATAAATGCCATTAGTATTCAAAAGTATGCATGCTTTTGGACATCTGGCATGCCCATTGTAAATTGAGAGTATCTCAAAAGAAAGTCTGTCTGTTGAAGTCTTATTCAGCAGCTGGATTTCTATTGGGATAAGCTATTTTAGCTGACTAATGAAATATTTTATGTCAGACAGGGCAGAAATATAAGGAATATAAGGGATATTCTGCAAAAATATGGACTGTTGAGACTTATGATTACCAGTTACCATGTAACTCTTAACTATTTACAAACACATCCAAGTCAAGAAATAAAATCATATTATAATTAAAATTGTGTAACTATAAATAAATACATTTTGATTTTTACGATTGGAAAAAAATAGAACAGTCCTACATATCAGACAAGCATGTCAAATAATATGTTTTGATAAAGCATTTATGGAATTTATTTATTAAAGTTAGATTATATAAGTACTACTCTAAATTAACATAAATAGAATCTACAATGACACCCAGTGCTGTCCCCTGTAGCTCTGTTTTGCCTGTTTCATTGAACTTAAAAATGTCAGAAAATATTATGGGACAATATGTTATTTATAAGTAATACAAATTAAACCATATGGGCATTATTTAAACTTTAATGTTAAAAGACCAATATACCCAGGGTATCTAATCAAGTGTTATAGAAGAGGACAGATCTTCAGTATCGTCAGTAACTAAAATGTCACCTGGTTATACAGAATGCAAATACTGGGTGAAATGTTATGAATTTTGTATATAAAACAGGTATGGAGGCAGCAAAATGTCTTAACTGTTTGGAAAAGAAAAAGAAAGTGCTTCTCTAAGATACTCATGGCTGGAGACAATAGGTCTCAAAGACAGATTTTTTTAAATTAATTTTATGTAAGCCATAGATTTATCGGCCACTTAGGATATTCAATATTACAAAACGTGTGTTGTCTTTCTGATGTCTCCAGCCAGTTATAAATCCTACAAAACCTATCTATGACTTCCTTGTGAGACTGGAGCAGGTCAGTTTAAAACGTTTGATGTTAACAATCATTAGCCAACATACTTAGCTTAGTAGTATTGCAATCTGTAATAGTCACTTTTTTACCTCTATCTTTTCCCCTTTTGCATGCCAGCTGTCAAGCCCTCCCTAGTCAGACTGTAACTGATTCTTTCACTTTGGGTGAGGAGCATCTCACCATATCACCTAGGGCAAGATCCTTTCAGGAGGGTGCTGTCATCAAGACAGCTATTGGGGAGTTAGAGCTGTCAATAGTATCCTAGTAATGACAGCATTATTTTTGTAACCTAACCCCACTCCTGTTGTTGACATGAGCACTTATGACACTGAAAAAAACACCTATGCCCCTATGTCATGTGCATCTGTGGTCCTCCACATTTGTCTGAGAAAGGCTACCATTAGCAGCCTGGGTGATCACACTCCCACCTGCCTACAGTCTGACCCACCTCCACCCACCAGCCAAGTCTAGGCTATCTAATGGAGTAGAGGATGTAACCAGATCATAGGTTCATAGGTTAGTACTAGGCTAACTGCCCTTGTGAGCCATTTTAAGCCTAGCCAATTATCCCTTATGAGACTCAAACCCTGCACCTTGTGTTTGTAAGGCAAACACCTTAACCATTAAGCCACCCTCCCAACAGAGGCCCACTTTTCTGTGACCTTTTACACATTTTAGCTTTATGTCTCATTTACCTGTCATTGTGCTATGATGTTATGCAACCAGACTGTCACTGTTGATGAAATCTGTAGGTAATATAGTTTAAATTAATTAATTTTGTAGGTCAAGAGCTAAATAAATATTACAGATTGTACAGCATTTTGTATGGTCAACGTTATGGGTGGAATTCAAAAAGGGTACTATGAGTGGTAAGCTGGTTTTACCACTTGATGTAACCATTCTGATTTAGAGACATCCTTCCCGCAGTGCTGTACCATAAAGAGTTGCAACAATGCAGTTGGCTGTCTTTGTAGCTTACTGCAACTGCTAATGAGGCATTACAGGGAGGGTCCCATGATAATTAGCCATGTGGCCTCCTTCCAGAAATGCCTCTGATAAGGCATTTATGCAGCTGTGTAATTCAGAGAATTACTCAGCTGCTTACATTACCTCAGATGGCCATGTTAATGAGCATGGGCAAGTTCACATTCACCCATTGCTTCCAATGGGTGAAATCACATTAGAGGTAAGTGCTGGAGAGTTTAGAATAATGGTAGTGATATTATGTGTGTGCGTGTACATGTGCGTGTGTGTGCGTGTGTGTGTGTGTATGTGTATGTATGTGTGTGTGTGCATACATGTATGTGCATGTGTATGTGTTTGTGTGGAGTCTGGCACAACTCCATACACTAACCAGCAAATCCTGCAATATTGGAAGAGTGAAATAACCAGGTAAATGATCACAGGGACACTAGGGATATCCTGTATATCGTACCTTAAATGTATTTAAAAAGATAACAGAACAAGTTTTGCAGCATGAGAGGTGCTCTTTATATCATTCCTTAAAGTCTGCACCCTTGGCACTCACAAACAGCTCTTTATTCCCCTGCACTACCACTAGATAATAGGGATGTTCTCACATATTACCGTAAGTCTTTAAAAAAGAAATAAAAGTTGGAGGTTGAACCCAGTGCCCTCAGCACACAACCAAACTTCTTAGCATAGTCTTAGCCCTCTGCACCACCAGTAGCCACCAGCGATGCTCTTCACATACTCCCATAAGTCCAGCCACAGCTTAAACCCTCTACACTAACTTGGAGGGTATTAGAGTATATTTAGACTATAAGAAGTCTGAAACTCTGACTGGCCAGTATTCACTAACTGCAACCTTCTGTGAGTTATACAATGGAGAGGGCACACAAAGAGTCAAAATCAGAATCATTGTGTAAAATCAGGGACACCTGACTGGGAAGGGGGTATGCCCATATGGTGGGGAGACAGCATACCTGTATATGGCCTAGCTAAGGCTTTGTGACAGAGGCCTGGAGGAACACTAAATGATACCAGGGAGAATTTTTAAACTGTTACTTTGACTCACTTAAGACGTTAATAGAGCAACAGTATTAGCATCACAATGTACTTTACGAACAATAAGAAGAATGAAACTATAATGTCTGGCATTACTGAGTGACTGTTAAATCCTAGATTTATGGAGCAGCAGCAAAAATAAGAAGATACATCAGGGATATTCTGTCAATTCACAGTTACGTAAGAGGTATGTGTGTGTATTGTTTGGATGTGTGCACGTATGTGGAAGAGTGAATGAGGGGGATGCTTGTACTAATCCCTTGCATGGGCCACTTCAGGTGTTTACCGCAGGAAAGTGTTGATTTGCATTTGTGGTAATTACAGGCAAACACATGCAAATTCACCAATAATGAAGTCTTTCCTTATTGTGGCTAATGTGTCTCTGAATTGCATTTTCATTTATCCCACAAACAGTCCCTTTTGGCCGCAGGTCTTATTACCCACAGTAAGATTCTTTCTAAATCCCAAGGTATATCTATTAGGGGGGTAATGTTAGTCCATTCCTGACCTATTCTGTTACTAATTGTATTCTTTATTACTATGTCTTCCCCATTAGCTTTCATTGGAAAAGAGCTAATGTATTAATATCTGAGGAATTTGGTGTTATACTGTTTGTTTTAGTTTGGTTTTCTTTGCTTCTATTGATTGTTTTCTCTTTCCTCCTCTATGCCTCTATGCCCCCCCCCCCCCTTTTGTACCTACTCGTTTCTTAATACTTCCCTATCAGGCTGTATGCCACTAGAGTGCATATTGTACTTTTCACTACTGGAGCAGAAGTAAATGTGTTGTTTTTGTTTAAGACAAAAATTCCTCCTCTGTGCTTCTGAAGTGTCATGGTATCTCTAAATGATCTCCCATGAGCATCTACATCAGCTATTACCAATAAAGGTACATGGGACCTCAGTTTAACCTATCATTCAAATGTGACACTGCCTTATACACACAATTTTAGCTTTTTTCAGCTTTTTTGTAATTCTGTTTTCTAAAACCTACAACAGAAGGAGGAAACTGATGTGGAATAAGGTGAAGTCCCAAGACTGGAAAAACTCCCTTATCAGCCTCAACAAAAAGCTGAGATTCCTCATCAAATCCTCTAAAGCTAGCTATAAAAACAGAATTGCAGCAGATAGTAAAAACAACCACCAGACCTTCTATAGTTATGTAAAGAATCTCCATGGCAATACCCAGATTTGCTCTGAGCTACTGCACAATGGTACCTCCTATACCGAGCCAACAGATATTGCCAATATACTGGCCGACAGATTCCAACTTTACCCCTGTCTCCCTCCCCAAAGTACCAATCACAATACCAGTAGATTGCCAGGCACACAGTATTACTGCTGCACAGATTAAAACAGCACTGTCCAAGGCCAAGAATACAGCTTCTATGGGACCTGACAATATCCCTGGCTGTGTTCTACATGAACTAGAGAGTGAACTGGCACCTCACCTGTGTGCCCTGTTCAATCACAGCCTCACCTCAGGCTTTGTCCCTATTGAATGGTGCACTGCTATAGTCATCCCTTTCCACAAAGGAGGAGCAACCACAGACCTGGGGAACTATCGCCCCATTAGCCTGACAAGTCTGATATGCAACGCTACAGAACACATCATCATGGACCTAATAAACAAGGATATAGAGAATCTCCAAATGCTGGATCCCACACAGTTTGGTTTTGTGAAGGGTAGATCATATCTGCTCAACTTGATTGACTTCTTTGAGTCAGTCACCAGAGCTGTGGATGAAGGCAAGGTGGTTCATACAGCCTACCTTGATCTGGCCAAAACCTTTGATACTATTGTCCACTCAGGAATCATAGAAAAACTCACTAAGCTAGGCATCAACCCCTATATCACTAGGTGGGTTGCAAACTGGCTCACAGATAGAACCCATAGTGTGAAAGTAGCAACCAGTTACAAATGGAGTCCCACAGGGTTTGGCACTAGGTCCTCTCCTGTTTGGTATCTACTTCTCAGAAGTCCAGGCCAACACGAAGGGACTCTGGTTGACAAAGTTCGCAGACGATTGGAAGTTGGGAGCCATTATTAACTCCCCTAGTGATGTTGACATCCTACAGAAAGACCTCACTGAGACCAACGACTGGTCAGAACCATGGCCTTAAGCTCAAAACCAAAAAATGTGTCCAAATGCCCTTTGGGAAAAACCCACTTCCCATGAATTACCACATCGATGGTAGTCCAGTGAACACAGACGGTGTTATAAGAGATCTGGGAACACAGGTTGCACAGCAACCTCTCTTTTGACCACCACATTGCCACTGTGGCCAGAAAGTCCTTCTATGTGGCACATCTCATTACTAAGGGTTTTGCATCCAGGCAGAAAGAGGTCACTGTCTCCCTCTACTCTTCCTTCATTAGGCCAGTCATCGAGTACAATGCCCCATTTGGCATGTACCTCACTAGATACCTGCAACAACTGGAGAGGCTGAAAAAGTACCTGACAAAGAGGATCCTAGGCCTTAAACACTTGCCCTATATGGACAGACTCAAAAGACTTCAAGTATTCTCTGTCTCATGTCGCCTACTTAGAGGCGATCTCTGCTTGACTTACAGAGCCATATCTGACCCAGCTCTGTTAGAAATGCTACATCTAAAGAAATCCTAGTCCCTACGCACCACATGCTCCAGAGGCCTCAACCTCATTACCACAATCAACAGAATGTGCTGGAGGGACAGGTTCATAACCCAGAGACTGCCCATGCTATGGAATAGACTGCCCATGCATGTCAAACAGAGCACCTCACTGGCTCTCTTCAAGAGAAATCTTGATGAGTGGATGGGAAATAGAAAATTCACCCCGGGGATCACTCCAGTGGCTCTACTCGACAGAGGCACTGGGAACTAAGGTTGGGTGGCATGATGCCAGGGTAATCCTATGGGCTAGACTTGTAAAGGCTCCAGGGCCATTAGCCTAGTTCACACCTATGAACCTATGTGTATGTTTAGGATAGAATATTATGGGTATGACTTGCTGATGAATATTCTCCAGTAGTTCTCGGTTTGAGTCTTCCAGCCACCACTTAAGCGAAGTCATTGTCAGCAATTCCCTTAAGTAGACGGATCTAAATCATGTTATCGAAAAATCAAAATGTGCAATGGCACAACAGCGAAAGTGTCGAAATGTCGAAGGTCTGTTTTTGAGATCGCAGTACAGTGAAGATTGGGATATTTGCCCTTTCCACACTGCGATCTCAGAGTTGGAATATATATTTAGCAGGAGGTGTGGGGGGTGAAACCCCCCACAATACCAAATTCGAGTTTCGGCATTTTTGCTCTTGTGATCGTTCAACATTTTGCATTTTTGATGTTATGCACGCAAGTAGACAGTGCAGCTTGTAAAAAGGAGCACTTATCTATAGTGGGCTTACTTAGTTTGCAATTTAACCTCCCCTTCCAATTGTGCATACTAGTACTTCTTAATGATAGACTTTCTGACCCTGTTCTTTAGTAAATGCAAAACAAACTCTCCAAGATTTTCCCTTCCTCCTCAGTTTCTCATGAACTGCATTTCCTCCTTCTCAAATGACATTATCGTGCTCTTCTTTTAACTTTCCTGTCTTCCTCCCCAGTTCATTTCAACCTTTATTTTCCTGGACTGTTGTTTTCCTGTGTATTTACTTTGGACGTTGTAGACACACAAGTAGCTTTGTTCACTTTGTACATTCTTTCTGTTTTACTTCTTGTTTTTAATGATTCTTGTCCTTTCTTTTTTTTTTTGCATCACATGATGTTTAATCTTCTTTTACTAATTTGTATCTTACCTATCTTATGTATGTCTTCTGCATCTCTTGTTTTAAGATTTACGTAAGGCTTGTTGTTTGTGACCACTTTGTCCTTTGTAGGTAATGGTTGTTTAAGGTAGCTCCATTTTTTCTGTCAAACGTCTAAAATCCTTTTGTTTTTAACTTGTGTGACAATTCTTTATTTATAATTTTTTTATTTTATTTATGATTTGTTTGTCTTCCTCATTTCTTTAAGTAATCACTCAAATCAGAATGATCGCCTACCTCCACAGCTGTAATTATTTCATCATTGGAATACGCCAGTCTAGAATGATTCCATCTAGAATTTATTACTGCAAAATTTCATTTCTGATTCTTACAGAAGTTTTAGATCCTTTAGTTTCTCCTGAAGTTGAAGCATATTATTCTTGACTAATACTGGGCGGATCTACGTTTGGCCATCGAATGTGCTAACCACTGAACGGCTGAACATCAAACAATAAGCATCGAAAGTTCAGTCATCAAACTTTCGTTTCCTCGACGGGGTAAGTAACCACTTTTCCAACACCTCCCTGTCTCATACACGGAAGTGTTTCAAATAATTTTCTCCACTGTAGTGCGGTCTCAGAGTTGGTATTTATAGTAAGGGGGGTGTGGGGGTGAAGCCCCCCTTGGTGGGTTAAAAACACTTCCGTGTATGAGACGGGGAAGTGTTGGACAAGTAGTTACTTACCTTGTTGATGAAATCAAAGTTTGATGATCGAACGTTCGATGCTTACTGTTCGATATTCAGCTGTTTGATGGTTAGCCCATTTGATGGCCGAACATAGACCCATGCTGGCCATATCCCTAGTCCCCATCCTTTCTTTCCCATTTGTGTATATCCAGCTCTGACAGTATTATGAAAATGGTTATGTCAGATGCAGTTCTCAGTCTTGGTAATGGAGACAAAGACCACCTTATTATTAAAACACAATGTGTGAGACTTTTTTACTAGATTAAGTTAGTAGGACATACAGTCGTTTCATTATAGCTTTTTCCCCAAACCCATCTTTCACCATTTTATTTATTTATTTAACATTTGTTTACCGGGAAAGTTTGACTGGACACAAGTCCTTTTTCTGCGGAGGCCCGGGGAGAAAAGCTAGGTAGTAAGAACTACATAATAAAGAAACACATATTTATTTATACAATTAGAGTAAAAATATAAAAATAAAAGCACATTTTATATGTAGTTGTCAATTGTACTAGAGCAAATAGATAGTCAAGATATGTAGGTAATATATACATGATGAGATACATAGTAAAATAATTTTGTGGTTAGAGCAAGTAAATATGTTTTGAGACATTCACAATACATATGTAGAGAGCTAAATGCTGGGAACATACTGATGTCTAGAGGTGGATAATTTTGACTCAAGCATGATTCTGTACAGTTCAGAGAGAGAAATTGTGCACAGATGGCACTAAGTTAGTAGAGTTTGGGTAGATAAGCTGAAAGGTAGTCAAAGTTTAGTAATGCTGACAGTGGGGTTAGCCAGGTTAGTTACAAGGGCAAAGCCATGTGTCATATAAATGTTTTAGTAGGGTTTTAAACTGTGTCATAGTTACTATTGGTTATAGTGGATGGAAGGTTGTTCCAAGTTTTAGAAGTATAAAAGGAGAAAAGAGATTCACCTGCTGAGTTGTTGGCTTTTGTAACATCTAGTAGGAGTTTGCTGTTTGAGCAAAGGGATCTAGGGATCATTTCTTTACTTTCAACTTGATTATTAACCTAACTTTCTGAGATTTTTATTTTTTTATGTTAGCTGCTGTTATGATTGACGTGGTGTAGTGTACCTTCCTGCTGACCCTGTGCACTACAGTGTTGCCTTGTTTTATCAGTCAGTCCCTGAGAGTCATTAAAATATGTTTGCAGAGGTGTAAAGTGCCTACCACAGGTAGGATAAATTATGTGATTGTGAAAAATGTGATTCAGTGACACCTTTAGCTGGAGTCAGGAAGACCTCATTAATTTGCATGTCTCTTAGTCACAGTTTTTTACTACTCATGCAAAAATCCCTTTGCAGCAGTAAATTCCTGGTAGACCACACATAAATTCATAGATTCATAGACTGTTACTAGGCTAATGCTCCAAGAGGTCTATCTATGCCTAACCAAGTTTTCCCAAAATAATAATGATGTCCTGCATCCAAACAGGATATTGAGGGCCAGGCATTTATAAGCTACCTCTGTTCATAAGACATGGGTGCCAGGCCTCGGGTAAATTTCTAAATTCCCCATCCACTTGTCTATGTTGTGCTTAAACTGGTAATAGACAAACTCAGCTTCACATGGATGGGAAGCTTGTTCCATAGGAGGAGCAGTCTTTGGGACACATATCTGTCTCTCCAACATGTACTGTTTAAATCACAGACAAAATTCAGGTCCCTAGACCTTGTATTTCTGGTACTCTTTGACTTACGAATATGTAGAAAATTCATAAGTGTGGGGTTTGTGGATGCCTTCTATGCCAGACATAGATCAGCTGTCAGCAATTTATAGGAGACTGAGTACAGGGAAATGGCTTTATGGTGCTCTGTATAAGGCAGGTTTGTTGTGCCATGTATTCTTTTTGTAAAGAACTTTAGAGGTTGCTCTATTTGCTGCATATGCCTGGTCAGATACATACAAAAGGGAATATAGTACTCTCTGATTGGTCTGGTAAAGGTGGACTACAGTGGGATAATGACCTCTTTGGACCAATATTCCATGGCCTTACTTATAAGTTGTGCAAGATAAAAGGACTTCCCCACCATAGTGGCCATATGGTGGTCGAAATTAAGGCTACTGTCTACTTGCGTACCCAGATCCCTGACTACTGGGTCAAATGTAGGGGTGTATTATCAACACAGTAATTAGCCAGGATGGTTGATTTCCTAAAGTATGCACTTCTTAGCATTGAGTTTAGGACCATGGCTTTCACACCATTTATTAGTCAGAGGTAGTCCTTCTTGAAGAATGCTAGTGTCTACAGGGGAACTGATGATAACAACCAGCTTGCAATCATCTGCAAACCTAGTCAACCATAAACCATCAGTATTTGCTTCCATTTCAGAGAAATAGATGCCAAAAAGGAGCAGGCCCAATGCTGAGCCCTGAGGGACTCTACTAGGGACTGGCTTCTTGATGAAGGTGGCCTCTCCTTTTTTGACCTCCTGGGTATTATCACTGAGCCAGTTGGCTATCCAGCAGGAGATAAAGGGGTTTATACCTTAATCATTGAGCTTGTCTATAATGCTTGAGTGAGGTATTGTATTAAAAGCCTTGGGCAGTTTGATGTAAGTTGTGTGACCAGTCTTACCTTCATCCAATGCTTTGGCGACCCTCTCAGAACAATCCACCAGATTTAATAGGCATGACCTTCCTTTAACAAAGCCAAATTGTGATGGGTGTAGAGTTTGCAGGTTACCTATGCCCTCATTTATCATGCCCATGATGATTCTTTCCATGGCCTTACATAGGAGGCTGGTAAGACCTATGGGCCTGTAGTTACCTGGATCAGTAGTTAGACTTCTTTTGTGCAGGAGAATGACTGTAGCTATCTTCCATTCCAACAATAAGTTCTGCAAATTGTTGTGTATTTCCTCTGAGGTTATGGACATAGCTGTAGAAAGCTTTTTGGTTGCCCTTTGCCTGAGAAGCTATTTTTTCTTGAAGTATTAATTTAACCTTCTTAGCTGCCTGTTTAGATTAGTCAGGGGACTTTTAGTATGTATGGCTTTGTTCCTCCTGTGCTAGGCCAAGATTTTTTTTTCTTTTGTTGTTTAACCAGTTGATACTGTAATTCCACCAGGGTGGCTTGTCTTATGAGTTTGTCTTATTCATAATATGACTGAGCATAGCTTAGTCTATACAACTATCAATATGGCTGTACAGAGACTTTGTAAATAGCTCTATGTATTCTCTGGCGTTTACTGGGTTTGTAGATGCTTGGAATTTAGCCATGGTATTGCTTAGTAGAGAGAGGTTAACCTTGGATTAGTTCTTAATGTTTTTTGGTTTTGCTGGATCCCCAGATTTAATTGTTATTTTGAGTAATATGCCTTATGGTCAGATCTGAGAGTGAAGATATTACATTGGGTGAGGAAAATTAGCCCCCCACATGTTCATAAGTACAAGGTCAAGGATGTTTGCACTCCTGGTAGGAGAATGGACTAACTGTTCCAGTATGTTTGTATTAACAAAGTTTAGGAATTGTTGGGCTTGTGCATTAGAAGTGATGTAGGAATTCCAATGTATAAAGTGGGGGTATTTGAGATCCCCATGAATATCGTATTGGGTTGAACAGTGAAGAACTCTAGTACATTGAGACAGGTAATATTGGTTTCCTGTGACATAGGAGAACCTATCTGTTGTAAGGATATGGTACAAGACCCTGTTTATGGTGAGTTGCACATGTATGAGTTCCAGTGGGTCATACACTTTAACAAGTCTAGATGTGGGATTAGTCTTAATATAGACTGACACTCCTCCACCTTTAATTCCCTCCTGTGCAGTAGCTAGTCTAAAGGTGTGAAGGGCATTATAACCTTGCATTGCTGGGATACTCTCAGCAACTTTAATCCGTGTCTCTGTTACTACACAGATGTCTACAATCTCCAGGGAGAGGAAGGCTTGCAGGGAGTGGAGTTTCTAGTTAGACTTCTTGCATTGAGCAGTGCCACCTTCAGATGTTCCTTCATAGGTTCAGTTAAGTCAGTAG